>NC_091331.1:31647489-31669989 GCF_038502225.1 Cherax quadricarinatus
ACTGCACTAACTGTTGCAAAGATGGCCATGACTACAAGGAATGTTACACCGCCACTACCACTCCTACCTGCCTCAACTGCTGCTAAGTGCCCTCTACGAAAAGAAGTACTCAATCCTACAAGCAACTCAACAACAGCCACCTACCGCCACCTCCTCCCATTACCTGAAGACATCTCCACCAAAATTTATTACTGCATGATGTTTGCTCACATGCACAACGCAGCACACCCTGGCTCCTTCAACAAGACCATCAACAACCTCTTCACAATGAACTCCATGCCATCCTTAAACTTCCCTGAATGTCCTCCTTCTGCCGACATTTTGAATATCATTCCTAAAATCGTTAGCTCCGCTGCTCCCGACGATATGCAGGACTTGCTTCTTGAAGATGCCGAAGATTCGCGCACTGAATCCACCAATGACAGCACTCGCATTCCTTCCACCAAAGAGGAGCTGCCTCTGACTTCCAGCACTACACCTCCTGAAGCATCAGCCCCACCTTCGCCACAACCACGATCAACTAAGCAAGCCTCCACACAACCACCTTTACGTATTGAGTCACCTCAACCTGCAGAAGAGGAAGAACCGATCAGATCCACTGGCCCTCTCACCATTTACACAAGTAACCCACTACTCATATCACCGGTTTCCGCCCTGGCAGTCTATCAGATCAAACATGAGACTATGAAATATACCGTTGCCCCTGGATATGACCAACAAACTGTAACCGACTTACTAGAAGACCTTGGCACCGACAAAACTCATACAATTGAGTGTACTCTCCTATCAAAACCTGCATTCCGGCGACTTCAAAGTGGATCCAAGACCGGGCGCTAGGACAAACAAAAACCCGCATATCTCAACGTAGATGCCACCTCTCCAACTCACCAGAGTTATCATCGTTGCCTACCTAGTCCTGTGACTAACCTACTGCTACAAAACCAACGCGACTGAGACTCTCTGTTCCTGTTCTCAAGTCTGTCCCACGATCGCCTTTGCTGCTGGGTCAAGCCCTGGCTCTGTTTCTAAGACTAAGAACATTCCTCTCCAGCGCTATTCTTCGTCTGTCCCGTCTTCCCAGCTCATCCCATTGGGATCTTACCTGCACTTGTTCGTTCGTTCGCTTGATCTTCAGATAGTTCTTGACTATGGAACTAAACTTCTCCAGGCTGAGGGACTGACAACCTCAAATTCTACGACTTCAAGTGTGATGGACTGATTACATCGTCTTCACATCTACTGTTCCTGCCTACTTTCTGTATTCGACTGAAGAAGCCTACTGTGTAGGCGAAACGTTTCGGAATAAAGTTGCCTAACTGTTGTCTATGTGTCTTACCTACCAAGTACTAGGGTTATGGACACTCCCGAGCTTCAGAACCTTGCATTTATCTACATTGAACTGCATCTGCCACTTTTCTGACCAAGAATAGAGCTTGTTTAAATCCTCCTGAAGTTCCATAACATCTACGTTTGAATCAATTATCCTACCTATCTTTGTGTCATCGGCGAATTTGCTCATATCACTAGTAATTCCCTCATCAAGATCATTGATATATATTATAAACAACAACGGGCCCAAGACTGATCCCTGTGGAACGTCACTTGTTACAGATCCCCACTCGGATTTAACCCCATTTATGGACACTCTCTGCTTCCTGTCTGTGAGCCATGACTCGATCCACGAGAGTACTTTTCCCCCAATGCCATGAGCTGCCACTTTCTTTAACAGTCTATGGTGCGGAACTCTATCAAAAGCCTTACTAAAATATCAAATTCTTTATCGTGGTCAACAGCTTCAAAAGCTTTACTGAAGAAAGTTAATAAATCAGTTAGACAAGGCTGGCCTCTTGTGAATCCATGCTGAGTATCATTAATCAAGCTATGCTTATCGAGATGGCTTCTTATAATCTCAGCTATAATTGACTCTAGTAATTTGCCTACAATTGAGGTCAGGCTTATTGGGCGGTAATTTGACGGTAACGACTTGTCCCCTGTTTTAAAAATAGGAATTACATTAGCCATCTTCCACATATCAGACACTACACCTGTTTGAAGAGATAAATTAAAAATATTAGTTAATGGTTCAAAGAGTTCCATTTTGCATTCCTTAAAAACCCTTGAAAAAACCTCATCAGGACCCGGCGACTTATTTTGCTTCAGTCTGTCTATCTGCTTCACAACCATTTCACTAGTGACTGTGATGTTACATAATTTATCTTCTTCTAGCCCACTATAAAAATTAATTACTGGAATATTGTCAGTGTCTTCCTGTGTAAAAACCGAGAGAAAATAATTATTTAAAATCGAGCACATTTCATTCTCTTTGTCAGTAAGATGCCCATAGTTACTTTTAAGGGGACCTATCTTATCTCTAACTTTTGTTCTATAGACCTGGAAAAAACTTTTTGGGTTAGTTTTAGAATCCCTAGCAACTTTAATTTCATAGTCCCTTTTAGCTTTTCTTATCCCCTTTTTAATGTCCCTCTTAATGTCAATATACTGATTCATAAGATGAAGCTCACCTCTTTTGATACGTCTATAAATTCCTTTCTTCTGTCCTAAAAGATATTTCAGCCTATTATTCATCCATTTTGGGTCATTTCTATTTGATCTAATTTCTTTATACGGGATAAACGTTCTTTGAGCAAAATGTATAGTGTTCAGAAAACTGTCATATTGATAGCTCTCATCGTTACCCCAGTCAGCAGATGATAAGTGTTCTCTAAGCCCATCGTAATCTGCTAAGCGAAAATCTGGGACTGTTACTAAGTTATCGCTACTATCGTACTTCCATTCAATGCTAAATGTAATTGATTTGTGGTCGCTAGCACCCAGTTCCTCTGAAATTTCTAAATTATTAAGAAGGGATTCATTGTTTGCCAGAACTAAGTCAAGCAGGTTATTTCCCCTTGTAGGTTCTGTCACAAACTGCTTCAAAAAACAATCCTGAACTACTACTAAGAAGTTGTATGATTCTAAATTCCCAGTCAAGAAATTCCAATCAATATGACTAAAGTTAAAGTCTCCTAGAATTACTACATTATCGTGCCTTGTGGCCTTAACAATTTCCTCCCATAGCAGTCTCCCTTTGTCCCTATATAAGTTTGGGGGACGGTATATCACACCTACAATCAGTTTTTCATGCCCCTCTGAAAATTCTATCCAAACAGACTCTGTATGTGTTACTTCAGACTTAATACCCGTTTTTATGCAACAGTTCAAGCGATCTCGGACATATAGTGCCACCCCACCCCCCTTCCCGATACTTCTATCTACTTGGAACAATTTAAAACCCTGAATGTGACATACCTGCACTAGCAACTAATCTCAACTCGTCCATCTTATTCCTAGCACTACGGCTATTAGCATAATAAACATTGAAAGACTCTCCTTTTCTCTTTACCCTTCCTGCTCATTTCTTTTTTTCTACTAAACCTATTACTGTCCTTATCACCCAGTGTCACTGGCTTTTCAATATCTACCTCGTTCTGCTTATTACTAGTTCCTTTAGAACTCATAATATTACTACACTGGGACTTCACTGTTTTCCTGCCAAAACCCATACCACTAACTATTCCTAGTTTAAAGTCCTAATAGCTCCCTCCACTGCAGTTGCCAGTGCCCCCACCCCAGACCTAGATAAGTGAACCCCATCCCTGGCATACATGTCATTTCTGCCATAGAAGAGGTCCCAGTTGTCAATGAATGTTACCGCATTTTCCTTACAGTATTTGTCCAGCCAGCAATTGACACAAATTGCCCTGGACAACCATTCATTTCCAAGGCTTTAAGTCTGTCTTCATACGGGAGGTTCCTTACACAGTAAATCATTTTAGTCATTCTTCTCTGTATGTTCTCATTCTTCGTCTTACAAGTGAATGTAGTTTAAGAGTCTTCAATCGTTCTCCGTATGGAAGATTTCTAATGCTATGTATTATTAATTTGGTCATTCTAGGCTGGATATTTTCTAGAGAATTTATATCCATTCTGTAATATGGAGACCAGAACTGAGCTGCATAATCTAGGTGAGGCCTTGCTAATGATGTATAAAGCTGTAAAATAACCGCTGGACTTTTGTTGCTTATACTTCTGCATATAAATCCCAGTAATCTGTTTGCTTTGTTACGTACGCTTAGGCAATGCTGTCTTGGCTTAAGGTTGCTGCTTACCATGACCCCCAAATCCTTTTCGCAATCTGTATGGCTAAGTTCTACGTTATTTAACTGATAAGTACTAGGGTTCTGGACATTCCCCAACTTCAGAACCTTGCATTTATCTACATTGAACTGCATCTGCCACTTTTCTGACCACGAACTGAGTTTGTCTAAATCCTCCTGAAGTTCCGTGAAATCTAAGTCTGAATCAATTATCCTACCTATCTTTGTGTCATCGGCGAATTTGCTCATATCGCTAGCAATTCCCTCATCAAGGTCATTGATATATATTAAAAACAACAAGGGACCCAAGACTGATCCCTGTGGAACGCCACTTGTTACAGATCCCCACTCAGATTTAACCCCATTTATGCACACTCTTTGCTTCCTATTAGTGAGCTATGACTAGATCCATGACAGCACTTTTCCCCCAGTGCCATGAGCAGCCACTTTCTTCAACAGTTTCTGATGTGGTACTCTATCAAAAGCCTTACTATAATCTAAATAAACAATATCGAATTCTTTATCCTGATCAACGGCCTCAAAAACTTTATTGAAGAAGGTTAATAAATTAGTTAGGCAGGAACGGCCCCTGGTGAAACCATGTTGAGTATCATTAATGAAATTATGCCTATCGAGATGGCTTCTTATATTATCAGCTATAACTGACTCTAGTAATTTCCCTACAATTGAGGTTAGGCTTATTGGGCGGTAATTTGACGGTAACGATTTTTCCCCTGCTTTAAAAATAGGAATTACATTAGCCATCTTCCACATATCAGACACTACACCTGTTTGAAGAGATAAAATAAAAAATATTAGTTAAAGGTTCACAGAGTTCCATTTTACACTCTTTAAGAACCCTTGAAAAAAGTTCATCAGGGCTCGGGGATTTATTTTGCTTTAACCGGTCTATCTGTTTGATAATCATTTCGCTAGTGACTGTCATATTGTATAATTTATCATCTTCAAGCCCACTATAAAAATTAATTACTGGGATATTGTCAGTGTCTTCCTGAGTGAAAACCGAGAGAAAATAATTATTAAGAATAGAACACATTTCATTCTCCTTGTCAGTCAGATGCCCAGAGTTATTTTTAAGGGGACCTATCTTATCACTTAACTTTTGTTCTATAAACCTGGAAAAAACTTTTTGGGTTAGTTTTCGAATCCCTAGCAACTTTAATTTCATAGTCCCGTTTACCTTTTCTTATCCCCTTTTTAATGTCCCTCTTAATGTCAATATACTGATTCATAAGATGAAGCTCACCTCTTTTGATACGCCTATAAATTCCTTTCTTCTGTCCTAAAAGATATTTCTGCCTATTATTATTCCATTTGTGGTCATTTCCATTCGATCTAATTTCCCTATATGGGATAAATGTCCTTTGGGCAGCATGTATTGTGTTATGAAAGCTGTCATACTGATAACTCTCTTCGTTACTACAGTCTACAGATGATAAGTGTTCTCTAAGCCCATTGTAATCTGCTAAACGAAAATCTGGGACCATTACTGAATTATCCCTACTATTATACTTCCATTCAATGCTAAAGGTAATTAATTGATTTGTGATCGCTTGTGCCGAGTTCCTCTGTAATTTCTAAATAATTTACAAGGGTTTCCTTGTTTGCCTAAACCAAGTCGAGCAGATTATTTCCCATTGTAGGTTCTCTTACAAACTGCTTCAAAAAACAATCCTGAACTACTTCTAAGAAGTCGTGTGATTCTAAATTCCCAGTCTAGAAATTCCAATCAATATGACTAAAGTTAAAGTCTCCTAGAATTACTACGTTATCGTCCCTAGTAGCCTAAACAATTTCCTCCCATAGTAGTCTCCCTTGGTCCCTATCTAAGTTTGGGGGACGGTATATTACACCTAAAATCAATTTTTCATGCCCCTCTGAAAATTCTATCCAAACAGACTCTGTATGTGTTACTTCAGATTTAAAACTCGCTTTTATGCAACAGTTCAAGCGATCTCGGACATACAGTGCCACCCCACCCTCCTTCCCGATATTTCTATCTACTTTGAACAATTTAAAACCCTGAATGTGACATTCTGCAGGCATGTCCCGACTTTTTGAATTAAACCACGTCTCAGTTATGGCAAATACATCAATGTTACCTGCACTAGCAACTAGTCTCAACTCGTCCAACTTATTCCTAGTACTACGGGTATTAGCATAATGTATATTTAAAGACCCTCCTTTTTCTTTACCCTTCCTGCTCATTTCTGTTTTTCCACTAAACCTATTACTGTCCTTGTCGCCTAGTGTCACTGCCTTTCCAATATCCACTTCATTTTGAATATTACTAGTTCTCCTAGTACTCATATTACTACACTGGGACTTCACTGTTTTCCCGCCACAACCCATACCACTAACTATTCCTAGTTTAAAGTCCTAACAGCTCCCTCCACTGCAGTTGCCAGTGCCCCCACCCCAGACCTAGGTAAGTGAACCCCATCCCTGGCGTACATGTTATTTCTGCCATAGAAGAGGTCCCAGTTGTCAATGATTGTTACCGCATTTTCCTTACATTATTTGTCCAGCCAGCAATTGACACCAATTGCCCTGGACAACCATTCGTTTCCAACTCCTCTCCTTGGCAAAATACCACATATGACAGGTTTCCCACCCTTCCTCCCTAATTATCTCTATTGCTGACCTATACCTCCTAATCAGGTCCTCACTCCTACGTCTGCCAACATCGTTGCCTCCAGCACTGAGACAGATAATGGGATTGCTCACATTATCTCTCATGATGTCATCCAGATGGCTAACAATATCCTTCATCCCAGCCCCAGGAAACAAACCCTTTGTCTCCTACTCCTGTTCTTCAAGCAGAACTCCCTATCCATGTATCTAACCTGGTTATCCCCAACAACAACATTATTCTTACCTTCCTTGGTGTCGTTCATCGTGACGATCCCAGTAGTCGACTCACATTCGTCGGGTAGCACTGAGAATGCATTAGATGTTTCCACAACAGTTTCCACAGGAGTCTCTTCTTCATCGTTTCTACCTTTCCATTCGTCTTCTTGATCGTCAGCTTCGTCCCATGCTGTCCAGCCACTGACCACGTTCCCTTCTGGACTTGAGGACTCAAAACAGGAGGATTACTACGAATCCTCTTGTTTTCCTCAGTCAATCGCCGAATCTCCATCTTCGCTACCCTCAATTCCTCCTTATGCTGCTGGTAAAGTTGCTCGATGGAGGGCATCTTGGTTCAGTACACGAAGCACGCAAGACACTTCTTCGCAGAGTTAAGTACACGTCAAGCCGTTACCAAATATAGGCCCAGTTAAGCATTTTCTTCCAAAACAGGCCTATTTCGTCACAATTAAAAATTTGCTTGGGAAAAAAACCCTCCACAAATTCCCCAAACTCTGTAACAAAATCACTGGCAGCATCTTAATAAGAACATAAGAAAGGAGGAACACTGTAGCAGGCCTGTTGGCCCATACTAGGCAGGTTCTTTACAATCTATCCCACTAACAAAACATTTGCCCAACCAATTTTCAATGCCACCCAAGAAATAAGCTCTGTTAACCCTATCCACTCATATGCAAGTCCCACTCAAATCCAATCCCTCTCACTCATGCATTTATCCAACCTAAATTTGAAACTACCCAAGGTTTCAGCCTCAATAACCCAACTAGGTAGACTGTTCCACTCATCAACTACCCTATTTCCAAACCAATACTTTCCTATATCCTTTCTAAATCAAAATCAGCACTGGCTCCCCCTCCATGTCTCAACACTGTGAATGCCCGTCCTCTTCTTAATATTATAAAACCAGCCATGGCTGGCTTTAAATACTTCACTTTCTTGGCTCGTTCCTGCCTTGTTTTTCAAAAGATTGGCATGCATTAGTTTTGCCTTTTCGCAAATCATTGCCTCTGTTACGCCATCGCCGGCTCACTGTTTTTCTGTTATCCAGATCAAAAGCAAATTTTCAACATGCTCTAATGTCCCTGATATTTGTTTCGCAACGTTAGCCGATTTGATAATATCTTTGTTTTTCGCAATCATAGATACCAGTGTTCTCGGCACACGGTATGCAGCAGCCAAGTCCCGGATACGCATGCTGCCTTCATACTTTTCAACAATTTCTTTTTTCACCTCCATGATGATCCTAACCAGTTTCTCCGATGCTCGGTTCTTCTCATTAACTTTCTTAGAACTCATGGTTAATGAATTTACTAAAAATTTATATGAAAAAAACACAAAATCACGTGAAAATTCAGAGTTACAGCGCGGGTTGCTTACTGATGCTAGCTGGCATCAAAATGACTGTTAACATAAAATTCAAAATAATTCATAAGAATTAGTTTAGTCTGCCCGAAATTCCTAGGCATGCTAGTGGCCATCTTTGTAAACCACACACTGTAAGCTTTACAAGGAAATAAAGATTTTTTATTTTGGTACAAATTCTAGCACGCGAGACGTATTCCAAACGAAGGTCGTATACCAAGCAAATATTTTTTTGCGTTCAAACAGGGCGTATGCCAATTTGGACTTATTCCACAGCGGAGGTATACCGAGGTACCACTATATATATATATATATATATATATATATATATATATATATATATATATATATATATATATATATATATTTATATATATATATATGTATATATATATATATATATATACATATATATATATACATATGTATATATATATGTATATATATATATGTATATATATATATATATATATATATATATACATATATATATACATATATATATACATATATATATACATATATATATATATACATATATATATATACATATATATATATATATATATATATATATATATATATATATATATATATATATATATATGTCGTGCCGAATAGGCAGAACTTGCTATCTTGGCTTAAATAGCAACGCTCATCTTGCCATATAAGACAAGCGAAAATTTGTGTATGCAATAATTTCGCCAAAATCATTCTAAACCTAACGATAAAAATATATTTCACTGTGATTGTTTAGTATTAAATTACTGTAAACAAATCTAAAATATATTTAGTTGGGTTAGGGTAAAATAAATTGCGCTTGTTAAAATAAGGTTAGGTTAGTTTTCTAAGAATCTTTTGGTGCAAAATTGAGATACCATTGCAACGAGTGTCCTCGGGACAAGGCAAACACATAACTACGTGCTCTGTGCTTGGTTCTTGTAGGATCAGTGGCGTAGTGGTAAGGTGATTTGTGCATTGTGCTGTCTCTGGAGGCGGTACAAGGTTCGTTTGGTAAATGATTTAAAATCACTTGTTTCGTGATTTCATTGATATATATATACATATATATATATATATATATATATATATATATATATATATATATATATATATATATATATATATATATATATATATATATATATGTGTGTGTGTGTGTGTGTGTGTGTGTGTGTGTGTGTGTGTGTGTGTGTGTTTGTGTGTGTGTGTGTGTGTGGCTGAGTGTTTTTCTGTGTATGCAATAATCGCGAACGAGCGATAAAAGATGCCAACGGACAGCACTAGGATATGGGTTAAGTTTCGTTCCTACTAGTGTTTTTATGCAGTCTAGAAAAACAAGGTGACCTATCCCCGGAAACCTTCAACATTTGCAAAGGCATGGTATACATAGCTTTGCTCAGATCTGTTGAACCAAACTGTCCTCAACAATTTGTTAACCATTCTATGAGTTAAGGAAAGGTTCTAGGCTTCAGCTACCGAAAGCAGACAAAGCGATAGTAATTACTGACAGAGTAGATTATAGCGGAAATATAAACCTGTTATTGGAAGACAGAGTAAATTACATGCCCCTTAATAAGAACCCTTTGTACCAAGCTAATGGTAATTTTAATAAACAACTTAGAACTTTGCTGAAAGGTAATGAGGAACTATTAAACAATTGTCAGCAAGAACGTCAATACTTCCGTATATGTACGGTTTGATTAAAACTCACAACCCTGGTTTTCCACCGAGACCTATTATTAGATCGGCGAAATCGGCGACATATAAATTATCCAAATGGATGGTAACAGTATTAACTCCAATGCTTGGTAATATCTCTGAAGCGCACGAAAAAAACAATGTTGACCTCATTTAAAAATTGCAGAATTGAACATATCCAATGATTTTACGCAAGTTAGTTTTGATTTCACTGCGTTGTTCACCCGAGTTCCTGTTCCGGGTCTGTTATCCTATTTGTAAGAATTAGATGAGCTTTCCCTGCCGGTCGAAAATAACACTAATTATTGAGTCAGGTTGTGTGTAGTTGATTGCAAATTTGAGTTTGAAGTAAAATATTACCCTCAAAGGCAGGGAATGGCTATGAGCAATTCATTGTCTCTTCTAATATTAAGCAATCTGAAGGAGTTTTTTAGAGACTAAACTTTTGAAAGACATTCTGCTTCATGAAGCTAAGTGGTTCAGATATGTGGATGACATATTATGTCTTTGATAGAATGACACGGATGTGAAAACATTTTTACGGAATCGCAGTATTGTTTACTTGAATACAATACTGTGACTTTCTGTGGTTGTATTAGTATGTGTACTGCTCATTGAAATGGTATTCCATACGTGAAAAGAATGAAATTAGCACTGTAGTATGCACTGTCACGAATGTGCACACAGTTGGAGGCAGACACAGTGTACTTGCTGGGTCCCTGGTGTTTCTAGCATGGTGGTCAAGTGGTTTAAGGCGTCAAGTGGTCAGCTTGTTTCCAGGAGCCAGGCTAAATGTATTGGGTTCTATTCCTGGCTGGTCGCAGTATTGTATTTGCTTAAAAACCACTTTGTTCTGTGGAAGTATATATGTCGTGCCAAATAAGTAAATTGGTCAGTTGGCAAGAACTCATTTAAAGTTAAGTCCTTTCTAAAAATTTCTCTTATACGTTTAAAGACATATTAATATTTTTGTACCAAAAGAACTTTAGAAAACTCACCTAACCTTATTATAAGAAGTGCAATTTAACTTAGCTTAACCCAACTAAATATATTTTAGAAACGTTTACAATAATTTAATAATAAACAAACACAATGAAATATTTTTTTCGTTTCATTCAGAATGATTTATGTGAAATTATTGCATACACAAATTTTCGCTTGCCTTATGTGGCAAGAAGAGTTTTGCTATTTAAGCTAAAATCGCAAGTTTTACCTATATGGCACGACATTTGTATAAATACAGCAGAACCTCGGTACTCGAACAGCTCCGTACTCGAGCAATTTGGTACTCGAATGCTTTGCTCAGCAAAAAAAATCGCTCGATAGTCGATCGCTTGCTCAGCACTCAACCAAACAAACACGAACTGCCAGAACAAGTGCATCAGTCTTCCCACAGCTGTCACTCAGTCTTAAACTCCAGTGAAATTCACTGTAAAGTATTTCGTGTTTCTTCGCATTTTTGGGTGTATTATATATTATATGTATAAATAAGTCACCATGGTGGCTAAGAAGATTAGTAATAACATCCAACCAAAAAGAAAATTGGTTAGAGTGTGTTTCCTTGATGTAAACATCGCCTCTGCCTTTCCATGCAATATGGCTTTTATTATTTATTTAGGCATCTTTATTGTGCTTCTAGGTTATCTATCGTGTTTCCGGTATCAAGATGGAATAAATGTGATAGACAGATAATCTTTATTACTAATATTAGCATAATTACACAATACTGTATTCGCTATCAAGACAACTCATCCTCCCACTTCGGGCCCCTCTTATATTACGCTTGCTTTCCATTTTGAATTTTTATTCACACAAAAAGTAGAAGATTTACTGTTATGCAGACTACTGCATTATTGAAAAAATGGTATAAATAATACCAGCACATTTGTGAAAGCATATCAGACACCAATTGACGTGTATTGGACGCTTGACGTGATTTGTTTACTCTTGAACATCAGAAAAAATCGAACATTTCAGCTACTTTGTGCTCAATTTCAAGGTACTTTTAGTTTGTAAACTTTTCAAAATCATCTCTATTTCTGTAAAATATCTTTCATTCTATGAAATGAGACCAAGAAAAGAATAATACAATCATAAATACGATACAAAAATGAACCGCAAAGTAGCTGTAAGTGTATTTTTGGGGGATTGAAACGGATTGAATCTAATTTACATTATTTCTTATAGGAAAAATTCGTTTGATACTCAAACAGATCGGTTCTCGAACAGCCTTCCGGAATGAAATGAGTTCGAGTACCGAGGTTCCACTATATATATATATATATATATATATATATATATATATATATATATATATATATATATAGTGGAACTTCGGTATATATATATATATATATATATATATATATATATATATATATATATATATTTATATATATATATATATATATATATATATATATATATATATATATATATATATATATATATATATATATATATATATATATATATATGTCGTGCCGAATATTTAAAACTGGTCAGTTAGCAAGAACTCATTTAAAATTAAGTCCTTTCTAAAATTTTCTCTTATACGTTTAAAAATATATTTTTTTCATTAATGTTAATGTAAAAAATTTTAATTTTTCACCAAAAGAATCTTAGAAAACTTACCTAACCTTATTATAACAAGAACAGTTTATTTTAGCCTAACCCAACTAAATATATTTTAAATACGTATACAATAATGTAATACTAAACAAACACAATCAAATATATTTTTTCGTTAGGTTCAGAATGATTTTGGCGAAATTATTGCATACACAAATTTTCACTTGTCCTATATGGCAAGATGAGCGTTGCTTTTTAAGCAAAGATCGCAAGTTCTGCCTATTCTGCACGATATATATATATATATATATATATATATATATATATATATATATATATATATATATATATATATATATATATATATATATATATAATAATAATATCTTTATTTACTACAAGTACATGTACAAGGTATACAGGCCTAGCTGACAACAATGACATACTGCTATATAAAAAGCCCCTTGTTATGCTCAGCATGTCGGGCAAATTAGGTCAGTGTCCCAGGATGCGACCCACACCAGTCGACTGACACCCAGGTACCCATTTTACTGATGGGGAACATAGACAACAGGTGGAAAGAAACACGCCCAATGTTTCTACTCTGGCTGGGAATCGAACCCAGGCCCTCGCCGTGTGAAGCGAAAGCGTTAGCCACCAGGCCACCAGAGCCATCAATAAGAACACTGCGCTAGCCAAGGACTCGATCCCAAGTTGTATTGGCCCGCCTCATGGTGAGCGAGAACCACATGACGCTTTAACCCACATGACCACGAAATCCTACCGGGCCAGTACATGGGTTTGAGTCCTTGGCTAGCTCAGCGTTGTTATTGGTCAATACTATTCGTTCGTGGTTATAATAATATATATATAGTAGACTGGTAGACACGAGCCACCAAGGGAGGTACTACCGTCCTACCAAATGAGTGAGAAACATAAGCCTGTAATTGTTTTCCATGATGGTGGGATTGTTTTTTTGTGTCTCATAAACGCGCAAGGTTGCAGGTATGTCTTGCTACTTCTACTTACACTTAGGTCACACTACACATGCATGTACAAGCATATATATACTAACTCCTCTGGGGTTTCTTCTATTTTCTTCCTAGTTCTCGTTCTTGTTTATTTCTGCTTGTCTCCATGGGGAAGTGGCACAGATATCTTCCTCCGTAAGTTATGCGTGTCGCAGGAGGTAACTAAATGCCGAGAGCAATGGGCTAGTAACCCCTTCTCCTGTATAAATTACTAAAAAGAAGAAAAACAAAAGATTTATAAAATTGGGATGTTTGAATGTGAGTGGATGTAGTGCAGATGATAAGAAAGAAGTGATTGCAAAGGCTATGAATGAAAGGAAGTTGGATGTCCTAGCCCTAAGAAAAACAAAGCTGAAGGTTGTAGGGGGCTTTCAGTGAGAAGAAATAAATGGGATTAAGACAGGAATATCTGAAATAGTTAGAGCTAAGGAAGGGGTAGCAATAATGTTGAGGGATCAGTTATGGAAAGAGAAGGGGGAATATAAATGTATAAATTCAAGGATTATGTGGATTAAAATAAGGGTCGCATGTGAAAAGTGGGTCTTAATAAGTGTGTATGCACCTGGAGAGGAGTGTACAGAGAGAGAGAGAGAGATTTTGGGACATGTAAATGATAAGGTAAATGATAATGGGGAGCATTTGATTGAACTTTGTATAGAAAGGGGTTTGGTCATAGGTAACACATATTTTAAGAAAAGGAGGATAAATAAGTATACAGAATATGATGTAGGGCGAAATGACAGTAGTTTGTTGGACTACGTATTGGTAGATAAAAGACTGTTGGGCAGACTTCAGGATGTACATGTTTATAGAGGGGCCACATATATATCAGATTACTATTTTGCTGTAGCTACAGTGAGAGTAAAAGGTAGATGGCATACAAGGAAAATGGAAGCAGCAAGTAATACAGAAGTGAAGGTTTACAAACTAAAGCAAGAGACATTTAGGGTAAGATATAAACAACTTTGGAGGGCAGATGGGCTAGTGAGAATACAAGCAATGAGGTAGAAGATGTATAAGGTAAGTTTGAAAATATAGTGTTAGAGTGTTCAGCAGATGTTTGTGGTTACAGGAAAGTGGGTTCGAGAGGGAAGAAGAGTGACTGGTGGAATGATGATGTAAAGATAGCAGTAGGAGAGAAAAAGTTAGTATATGAGAGGTTTTTACAAAGTAGAAGAGATGCAAAGAGGGAGGAGTATATGGAGAGAAAAAGAGAGGTTAAAAGAGTGGCTAAGCAATGTAAAAAGAGAGCAAATGAGAAAGTGGGTGAGATGTTATCAACAAATTTTGTTGAAAATAAGAAAAAGATTTCGAGATAAATAAGTTGAGAAAGCATAGGGAAAGAATGAAGAGGAGAGTTATTAAATGGAGAGTTAGAGATATCGGGAACATGGAGGGAATATTTTGAGGAATTTTTAAATGTTGATGATGATAGGGTAGCTCTGATTTCGTGTATAGGGCAAGGAGGAATGACATCTTATAGGAGTGAGGAAGAACCAGTTGTGAGTGTGGGGGAAGTGCATGGGTTACAAAGTAGACTGAAAGGGCGTAAAGCAGCTGCGATTGATGGGATAAAGATAGAAATGTTAAAAGCAGGTGGGGATATAATTTTGGAGTGGTTAGCATTTTTATTTAATAAATGTATGGAAGAGGGTTAGGTACCTAGGGACTGGCAGAGAACATGCATAGTTCCTTTGTATAAAGGCAAAGGGGACAAAAGAGAGTGTAAAAATTATAGGGGAATAAGTCTGTTGACTATACCTGGTAAAGTGTATAGTAGAGTTATTATTGATTGAATTATGAATAACACAGACAGCAGGATAGCAGATGAACAAGGAGGTTTGAGGAAGGGTAGGTGGTGTGTAGACCAAGTGTTTGCAGTGAAACACATAGGTGAACAGTACTTGGATAAGGCTAAAGAGATTTTTGTGGCATTTATGGATTTGGAAAAGGCGTATTGTAGGGCGGATAGGTGGGAAATGTGGCAGATGTTGCAAATGTATGGAATAGGAGGTAGGTTACTGAAGGCAGTGAAAAGTTTTTACGAGGATATTGAGGCTCGGGTTAGAGTATGTAGGCGAGAGGGGATTATTTCTCAGCAAAACTAGGCCTTAGGCTTGGATGTGTGATGTCACCATGATTATTCAATATATTTATAGACGGAGTAGTAAGAAAAGTGAGTGCTCGGGTGTTGGCAAGAGGTGTGGGGTTGAAAGATAATCAAACACAAAGCGGGAGTTGTCACAGTTGCTCTTTGGTGATGACACTGTGCTTTTGGAAAATTCTGAAGAGAAGTTGCAGAGGCTGGTTGATGAGTTTGGTGGGATATTATAATTAGGAAGTTAAAAGTGAATGTAGGAAAGAGTGGGGTGATGAGGATAACAAAAAAAAATTAGAAAACGGAAGATTGAATATGAGATTGGAGGGAGAGAGTATGGAGGAGGTGAATATGTTCAGATATCTGGAAGTGGACCTGTCAGCAGACGGGTCTATGAAAGATGAGGTGACTCGTAGAATTGATGAAGGGAAAAGGGTGAGCGGTGTATTTAGGAGTCTGTGGAGACAAAGAACTTTATTCATGAAAGCAAAGAGTGGAATGTATGAGAGTATAGTTATGCCAACACTCTTGTATGGGTGTGAGGTATGGGTTGTGAATGTTGCAACAAGGAGAAGGCTGGAGGCAGTGGAGATGTCATGTCTGAGGGAAATGTGTGGTGTGAATATAATGCAGAGAATCCTTAGTTTGGAGATTAGGAGGAGGTGTGGGATTACCAAAGCTATTATCCAGAGGGCTGAAGAGGGGTTATTGAGATGGTTAGGACATGTAGAGAGGAAGGAGTGATGTAGAACAACTTTGTGAGTATACAGATCTGTAGTGGAGGGAAGGTGGGGTAGGGGCCAGCCTGGGAAAGGTTGGAGGGAGGGGGTAAAGGAGTTTTTGTGTGAAAGGGGCTTCAACTTCCAGCAAGCGTGCGTGAGCGTGCTAAACAGGAGCGAATGGAGGCAAGTGGTTTTTAGGACTTGACATGCTGTTGGAGTGTAAGCAAGGTAACATTTCTAAAGGGATTCAGGGAAGTTGGCAGGCCGGACTTGAGTCCTAGAGATGGGAAGTACAGAGTCTGCACTCCGAAGGAGGGGTGTAAATGTTGCAGTTTTATAACTGTAGTGTAACCATGCCTCTGGCAAAACAGTAGAGGAGTGAATGATGAAAGTTTTTCTTTATCAGGCCACCTTGCCTTGGTGGGAAATGGCCGATGTGTTAATAATAATAATAACACACATACACACACACACACACACACACACACACACACACACACACACACACACACACATATATATATATATATATATATATACATATATATATATATATATATATATATATATATATATATATATATATATATATATATATATATATATATATATATATATATATATATATATGTCGTGCCGAATAGGCAGAACTTGCGATCTTGGCTTAAATAGCAACGCTCATCTTGCCATATAGGACTAGTGAAAATTTGTGTATGCAATAATTTCGCCAAAATCATTCTTAAGCTAACGAATAAAATATATTTCACTGGGTTTGTTTAGTATTAAATTGTTGTAAACAAATCTAAAATATATTTAGTTGGGTTAGGCTAAAATAAATTGCTCTTGTTATAATAAGGTTAGGTAAGTTTTCTAAGATTCTTTTGGTGCAAAATTAAAAATTTTTACATTAACATTAATGAAAAAAATATATTTTTAAACGTATAAGAGAAAATTTCAGAAAGGACTTAATTTTAAATGAGTTCTTGCTAATTGACCAGTTTTACATATTCGTCACGACATATATATATATATATATATATATATATATATATATATATATATATATATATATATATATATATATATATATATATATATATATATATATGTGTGTGTGTGTGTGTGTGTGTATGTGTGTGTGTGTGTACTCCCCTATTTGAGGTTGCAGAGGTCGAGACATAGCTTCTGGCCCCGCTTCTTCACTGATCGCTACTAGGTCCTCCCTTTCAGTGCTCCATGAGCTTTATCATACCTCCTCTTAAAACTATGTATGGTTCCTGCCTCCACTACGTCACTTGCCAGACTATTTCACTTCCTGACAACTCTAAGACTAAAGAAATACTTCCTAACGTCTCTTTGACTCATCTGAGTCTTCAATTTCTAATTGTGACACCTTGTTTATATGACCCATCTCTGGAACATCATGTCTGTGTCCACCTTGTCAATTCCTCGCAGTATTTTCTGTATCGTTATCATATCTTCCCTTTCCCTCTTGTCCTACAGTGTCGTCAGCCCGATTTCCTTTAACCTTTCCTCGTAGGAAAGGTTAAGGGAACTAGCCTTGTTACAAACCTTTGCACTTTCTCTAATTTCTTGACGTACCTGACCAGGTGTGGGTTCCAAACTGGTGCTGCATACTCCAGTATGGGCCTGACGTACTCGGTGTACAGAGTCTTGAACGATTCCTTGCTCAGGTGACGGAATGCTATTCTTAGGTCTGCCAAGCGCCCATATGTCGCAGCAGTTATCTGGCTGATTTGAGCCTCAGGAGATGTGCTCGGTATTATACTCACTCCAAGAGCCTTTTCCTTGAGTGAGGTTTGCATTTTTTTTGGCCACGTAGCCTACACTCTGTCTGCGGTCTTCTTTGCCTTTCTCCGATCTTCATGACTTTACATTTGGCGGAGTTAAATTCGAGGAGCCAGTTGTTGGACCAACCTTCCAGCCTGTCCAGGACTCTTTGTAGTCCTGCCTGATCCCAATCCGATTTAATTTTCCTTATTAGCTTCAAATCATCTGCAAACAGGGACATTTTTGAGTCTATCCCTTCCGTCACGTCATTTGCATATACCAAAAATAGCACTGTTCCTAGGATTGGCCGCTGTGGAACCCCGCTTGTCACAGGCTTCCACTGTTATACCTCGTCACGTACCATGATTGTTGTTGCCTCTTTGTCAGATATTCTCTGATTCACTTCAGTGCCCTTCCTGTTATATTTGACTGATCCTCTAGTTTTTGCACCAATCTCTTGTGATTAACTGTGTCGAAGGCCTTCTTGCGGTCCAATAAAATGCAATCTACTAACCCTCTCTGTCTTGTTTTACTTCCGTTACCCTGTCATAAAACTCCAGTAGGTTTGTGACACAGGATTTGGTTCCATGAATCAGTGCTGGTTATCGTTTATAAGCTTCTTTCGTTCTAGGTGCTCCACCACTCTCCTCCTGATAATCTTCTCCATGACTGCATTCTATATACATCGGTGACACTGGTCTATAGTTTAGTGCCCTGCGTCTGTCTCCTTTCTTAAAAATGGGGACTACATTTGCCGTTTTCCATACTTCAGGTTGTTGCCCAGTTTCAGTGGATGTGTTGAAAATTGTTTTTAGTGACATATACAGCATCTCTGCTCCCTCTCTAAGGGCCCAGTGAAAGATGTTGGCCGGTCCCACCACCTTTGAGGTATCAAGGTCACTAAGAGCTTCTTTACCTCCTCCTTGGTTGTGTGTATTTGGTGTAACCCCTTGTTCTGACTTCTTGGAGTCCTTTCTATCTCCACTGTAAATACTTCCTTAAATCTCATGTTGAGCTCCTCACATACTTCTTGGTTGTTTCATGTGAGCTCATCACCTTCTTTCCTCAGCCTGATTACCTGGTCCTTGACTGTTGTCTTACTCCTGACGTGTCTATACAACAGCTCTGGGTCAGATTTGACTTTTGATGCTATGTTGTTTTGGGACTGTCGCTGGGGTTCTCACCTTATCTGTGCATACTTGTTTCTGGCTCTTCGACTAATCTCTTTATTTTCCTGGGTCTTTTGTCTTCTGTACTTTTTCCATTCTCTACTGCACTTAGCTTTTACCTCCTTACTCCTTTGGGTAAACCAAGGGCTCGTTCTGGTCTTCCCATTATTTCTGTTACCCTTAATAACAAACTTTTCCTCTGCCTCCTTGCATTTTATTGTTATGTAGACCTTCATTTCGCATGCTGACTTTCCTACTAGTTCTCTTTCCCAGTGAGCCTTCTGGATGAAGTTCTTCATACCTGTGTAGTACCCCCTTTTGTAGTTTGGCTTTTCCCATCCTACTCCTGTTACCCTCTCCACTTGTAGCTCTATTATGTATTCAAAGCTCAGGGTGAATATGAGGCTCAGTCTTGCTGACTTATCTTTCTCTCTCTCTCTCTGGTAGTGTCCATAACATGTTGATTCATGAGGTTTTCCAGTACCACATCCATCATCTTGGCTCTCCATGTTTTGGGACCCCCAAGTGGCTCCAGGTTTTCCCAATCACTCTCCTTGTGATTGAAATCGCCCATAACAAGTAACTTTACCCTACCCATGTGAGCTCTTTTTGCCACTTCACCTAGTGTGTCCACCATTGCTCTGTTGCTTTTTTCATATTCTTTTCTTGGCCTCCTGCAGTTCTGTGTCGGGTTTTACATCACCAATATCATTGTATTCCTTCCATTTCCTCAAATCCCAATTAGCTTTTAATGAGTAGTGCAACTCCTTCCTCCCCTCTGCTCCCTCTATCTTTCCTCAGGATCTGGTGTCCGGGTGGGAAGATTGCATCTGTTATCATCCTGGTGAGTTTCGTTTCTGTGACTGCTATGATGTCTGGGGATGTCTCCTTGAGTCTTTCATGCCACTCCTCACATTTATTTGTTATTCCATCCTCAATTCATATACCAAACCTTCAGCTTCTTTTCTAAAGCTGTGGTCTGGGGAGAACGTTGGGGTTGGGGGACCGGGTGACCTGATGGGGAACTTTCGGGGGTTGCTGTAGGGGTGGAGTTTGTGATTAGGGGGGTGGGGGTAGATGATATGGTGTGTGGGTTTTTTGGTTAAATTGCTTGGTTGGGGTTGTCGTGGTTGAGATCTTTCTGTGGGTGGTTCTGAGGGAGGTTGTGCTTGCTCTTCCTGCTGAGTCTGGGTTCTCCTGCTCATCTCCATCTTTGCCTCTCGTTCCTCCTTGCATCTTTGAACCCTCTCATTCAGTTTCTACCTTTTTTCTTGTGTTCTGTCACAGTCGAGGCACACCCTCTGGTACTTTGGTATGTCCCTTAGTCGTGCTTTCTACTGCAGGATCTTGTTTTGAGCTGATTCTGCCTTGAAAATCACTTTGACTGGCTGGTTTTTCCTCTTGCAAACCACCCTATTATCAGAAAATTGTCAATTGGGTCATGTCGTCCTCTCCAATTGTTTTTATAATACTTTCAATTGCTTTTTTTCTCCTCCTGTCTTCTAGCTTCATAAGTTCCCATTCAGCTTCCTGGAGCTGGTAAACAAAAACTGACCTCTCCTTTTCGTTCTCCCATTGCATTTTTCTTTGCATCCCCTTGGCAATTTAGTTGCCTTCCAATGCAGCGTTCCTTCCTTCAATCTCTTCTCTAGCTGATGTCCGTGTGCTCAGTGGTCTGTCATTTTTAGTTCTCAGCTTTTCCTGAGCACTGCTGTGGTCTGTTAGGACCTCTGCATATAGCTTAGCTCCATCATTTTCTTTAGTCTTTTCATTTGTTCCTGATGTGCTCATCTTTTCCTGGGCTCGACGGTGGTCTGATAGGGCCTCTATATATAGTATATTCACCACGTCTCTGATTGAAGTAGCAGTTCCTGATGTTATGCCTGTATTGCTTTACATTTCTTTAGACTGTTTCAGATAATTTAGTTCCTCTTCTAAGCTCTGTATCTTAGCTTCTGCTGGTATGGCTCGTAGCTCCCATTAAGTGATCTCTGCTGATATTCTCTCCTCTTGCCTAAACACTTCCAGCTTCCTGCCCCACTTTTCCTTCCTTTTCGTGAGCTCTGACACCCAATCTTCCCTCCCAGGTTTATCCATCAGACCCCTCGTTATCTGTCCTACTCTTTGGCAACCCATTCTTTTTATCACAGAAAGAAAAACTTATGTGATCATTTGTGATGAGTGTTCATGAGTGAGTGTGTGCATGTGTACTCACCTAGTTGTACTCACCTAGTTGTGGTTGCAGGGGTCAATTCACAGCTTCTGGCTCCACCTCTTGTATGGCCGCTACTAGGACACTCTTCCTACTCCATGAGCTTTATCATACCTCTTCTTATTGCTATGCATGGATCCTGCCTTCACTACATCACTTCCCAAACTATTCCACTTCCCAACAACTCTGTGACTAAAGAAATGCTTCCTAACATCCCTGTGTTTCATCTGAGTTTTCAGCTTCCAATTGTGACCACTTGTTGCTGTGTCTCATCTCTGGAACATCCTGTCTCTGTCCACCTTGTCAATTCCTCTCAGTATTTTGTATGTCGTTATCATATCCCCCCTATCTCTCATGTCCTCCAGTGTCGTCAGTTCGATCTATCTTAACCTCTCCTCGTAGGACATACCCCTTATCTCTGGGACCAGTCTAGTTGCAAACCTTTGCATTTTCTCTAGTTTCCTTACGTGCCTGGCTAGGTGTGGGTTCCAAACTGGTGCTCAGTATTCCAATATGGGCCTAACGTAAACAGTGTACAGGGCCCTGAACGATTCCTTATTAAGATGTCGGAATGTTGTTCATAGGTTTGCTAGGTGCCCGTATGCAGCAGCAGTTATTTGGTTAATGTGCACCTCAGAAGATGTGCTCAGTGTTATACTCACCCCAAGATCCTTTTCCTCGAGTGAGGTTTGTAGTCTGGCTCCCTAGGCTGTACTCAGTCTACGATCTTCTTCGCTCTTCCCAATCTTCACAACTTTGCACTTGGTGGTGCTGAACTCCAGGAGCCAGTTGCT
>NC_091331.1:31674989-31722489 GCF_038502225.1 Cherax quadricarinatus
GATGGTATCTGCTCCTAGCTTAGGCGTCTGCTGCTGATGCTGGTGTTTCCTGCTAGTGTTGGTGTCTGCCGCTGCTGCCGAAGAGTACTGCTAATGCTTGTGTATGCTGATGATGCTAGTGCTAATGACTCATGCTAGTGCTAATGACTAATACTGGTGTTAGTGACTGATGCTAGTGCTAGTGATTAATACTAGTGATAGTGGGTGATGCTAGTGCTAGTGACTAATTCTGGTACAGATGTCTGATTCTGGCAGTAGTGACTGATGCTAGTGCTAGTGCTTTTGCTAGTGCTAGTGATTAATGCTGATTCTAGTGACTGATGCTGGTGAGAGTGAATGATTCTGGTGCTAGTGGCTGACTCTAGTGCTAGTGTACGATTCTGCTGCTGGTGACTCATGCTGGCTCTAGTGACCGATGCTGGTGCTAGTGACTGATGTTGGTTTTAGTGATTGATGTTAGTGCTAGTAACTGATACTAGTTCTAGTGACTGATGCTGGTGCTAGTGACTGATGCTAATGCTGGTGTCTGGTGATTTTACTTGTGACTAATGTTAGTGACTGTTGCCACTGACTGTTGCTATTGACTGATGATCTTCCTAGTGTTTGATGCTGGTACTAGCAATTGATGTTCATACTGGAGACCGATGCTCGTGCTAGTGACTGATGCTGATACTGTTGATTGATGCTAATACTAGTAACTAATGATGGGGTGGTGATTGACATGGGTATTTTTGAGTGATGCTAGTGCTAGTGACTGATGCTATTCCTAGTGAATAATGAGGGCGGTAATGACTGACGCTAGAGCTTGTGTCTGATACTGGTGCTAGTGAGTGATGCTGGTGGCAGTGATTGAAGCTGGTGCTGGTGACTGAGGCTAGTGCTAGTCCCAGATGTTTGTGGAAGTGACTAATGCTAGTGCTAGAGACTGAGTCTAGTGTGGGAGACTGATGCTAGTGCTAAAAACTGATGTTAGTGCTAGTATCTGAAGCTGGTGCTGGTGTCTGATGCTAGTGCTAGTGTCTGATGCTACTGCTAGTAATTAATGCTAGTTCTAGTGACTGATGCTGAAGTTAGACCCATGTAAGTGCTAGTGATTGATGCTCATACCTATGTCTGATGCCGGTGCTAGTGACTGATGTTACTGCTAGTGACTGATGCTATTTTAGTGACTAATGCTGGTGCTAGTGACTCAGGCTAGCGCTAGAGACTAATGCTGCTATAGTGACTCATGCTGGTGCTAGTGACTGATACTGGCGCTAGTGAGTGAAGCAGGTACTAATGTCTGATGCTGGTGCTAGTGACTGATGCTTAGGGGTTTTTGCCTACAGGAAGGAGATGGTTTTAGGATCTGCAATCCCATGATGTTTAGTCCTAATATGTCATGGTCAGTTGTGGCCAATTAGTGTGTAGGCATCACGCTAGCCAAGTCACTGGCTTAGTGTGTAAAGTTTTTATTTTGTACTGTTTTCGTTCTGCAAGTATGCCTTGCAATGCAGGCGTGCAACCGGTGGGGGTTTTGGGGATGGGGCTCGTGCCATCGGGCGGGGCCATAGGTGAAGGACCTTGTTTTATATTTTATTTGCATGTTATAATAATTGGTGTCACATGTTATTGCCATCCATACAGACAATGGGGGATGGATCTAACACTGTGGCGGCAAGTGGCAGCATTTTTGCTCATAAGTAGCACGTTGTTTGTACCAGGTATTTTATTGAGTGGTACACACTAAGGGTATCTTTTAGGGTTGGGGGGGGGTAATGTTTGTTATTGTTGCACTGCTGTTATGTAATCAGTGGTGAGAGTAGGTAGTGGTTAGGTTGCAATAAATCTCACGTTGATGAGATTATATGTATATTTATTATAAGCTGCACTGAATTATTTTAAATAAAATATATTAAAAAATAAAGTTACAGTCATGTATAGCCGGGAATCGAACCCCCGATATTTTAGTATTTCTCCCAAGAAACCTGCCAAAATTCAGAGAAGTCTTTGTTCACAGGACCATCATTGGTTTAGAAACATCAGGTGCCCAGTACCAGTGGACTTGTCACTTATAATGCAATCATATACGTGGCCATGGAAGCTACAGGGCTAATTTTATCCTCTTCGCGTCTGGAATACCTTTTTTCACTAGCAGTACACATATTAATGCATCCACGAAAGTGATTTTAAGCAAATAACTATGTTGAAGCACTGATGGCCCAGTGGACTAAGGCATCTTGGAATATTGGCAGGCTTCTCTTCAGGCGTGTTAAAACACTGGTGGCTCTGTCTTCGGCTAGTCACAGTATTGTTATTTGCTTAAAGCCACTCGTTCCTGGATGATGAATATGTGAACTCGTGAAGACTGTTATTCTAAGCAGGCGGAGAATGAAATTAATCCTGAAGCTTCCATGATCACGTATGTGCTCGTATCAAGTGTGAAATGTCCATTAGTACTGGGTACCTGATGTTTGAAGCATTGATGGTCATGTGGAGAACGACTTCTCTAAGTTTCGGCGTGTTTTTTGGAGGTATGCTTAAATATCGGGGGTTCGATTCCCGGCTTTCCATGATTGTAACTAAGTTTCAACCTAGCTCCTGGAACCTCTTAGCTACAGATGCCTAATAATGATTGAAAGCCTTGTTTATTTTTAATACCTGGCACACCAGAGAACCTTAAGCATGTTCTCCATGTATTTCATTCTCCTCATATATTCTTTGGCCTCATGAGTGATACTGTTCTCAATGTCTCTCGCAGAAATAAGTGAAAATATATGCAAAGGAATATCGCAGTCAGCTGAATTCGAGCCTAGGTCGTCACTTCTCCAGGAGTATTGCTGGCTACCAGTCGAGCACCTTGAACCACTCAGTTGTAGATACCACAAGACATTACGTCGCCTACTGGATTACAAGTCAGTAATGTACATCTAGGCAGAACAGTTTACTTTTCACACAACATTTTTCCTGAACGGATTGCTTTCCTGAGAGGTTTGCTTCTCTGAGCGCCTTATTTTTCCTGAACAGTGTGTTTTCCTTGAGTAGCTTGTTTTTTTTTTTGTTTTGTTTTTTTGAGTGGCTTGTTTTTCCTGAGTGACTTGCTTTTTCCTGAGTGGGTCGCCGCAGGTAGGCATCGTACCCTGAAGGCCGCCCGCCATCCTTCGGATCAAGATCCCTCATAACCTCTTACCACCCCTCACTCTGCACATTATTCCTGGTCCAATTCCTCTGATGAAGTCCACCTACCACCCTGCCGTCCCAAAGGATACCTGGTGGTTGTTCCGAGGGTCAACGCTCCCGCGGCCAGGTCCATGACCAGGCCTCGAGATGGATCAGGATCTGATCAACTTACGAGCCACAGCCTGGCTTGTCAGGTACTTACTTTAGGTGTCTTGAAGAGACATCCAGGGGTCTATTGGTAATTCCCATTATGTATGCTGGGAGGCAGTTGAACAGTCTTGAGCCACTGACACTTATTGTGTTGTCTCTTTGTGTACTCATGGCACCCTTGATTTTCACTGGAGGGATGTTGCACCTCTTGCCGAGTCTTTTGTTATCGTAGGGAGTGATTTCCGTGTGCAGATTTGCGGCTAGTCCCTTTAGAATTTTCCAAGTGTATATTATCATTTATCCAAGGAGTACAAGTCAAGAGATTTCAACTTTTCCTGGTAATTTAGGCTCTCAATTGTATTTATACGTGCAGTGAAAGTTTTCTGTATCTCTAGGTCTGCAATTTCGCGTATTTTGAAAGGGGCCGTTAGTGTACAACAATATTCCAGCCTAGAGAGAGTAAAAGATTTGAAGAGAATCATCACTGGCTTGGCATCCCTAGTTTTGAAGGTTCTCATTATCAATCCCATCATTTTCCTGGCAGATATGATAGATACATTGTTGTGATTCTTGAAAGTGAGATTCTCTGACATTACCACCCCCAGGTTTCGCTCTATTGTGTGGTTGGGATTTTTATTATACTCCTATCCAGTTTTTATTTCCTAGAGTTTTCCATAGCAGAGTAATTGAAATTTGTCTTCATTGAACTTCTTATAGTTAGCTGACGCCCATTTAAAGACTTGGTTAACGTCCGCTTGGAGATTTGCAGTGTCCTCGGTGGATGGCACTGTGAGGCAAAATCTGGTATCATCAGCAAAGAAGGACACGGTGCTGTGGCTTACATCTCTTTCTACGTCTGATACGAGGCTGAGGAAAAGAATGGGAGCGAGTGCCTTAACGTGTGGAACAGTATTTTACTGTGGCCGCCTCTCTCCGCTTCTGTTTACTGTTACTCTGTGTTCTGTGCTCCTGTTAATCCTTTATCATATATTGTGTGTGCTACTACACAAAGATCGCACTTGTCGAAGGCTTTCTCAAAGTCTGTGTATAGTACATGGGCATGTTGTTTGTCTCCCAGTGCATCCAAGACCAGTAGTGGTCCTGTAGTAGTAAGAGGCAGAAGAGACCTGCTCTAAACCCGTGCTGCCGTGGGTTGTGCCGTTGTTGGGTCTCCAAGAGGTTGGCGATCTTGCTCATCATCTCTGCTCTATTTCTTAAGATCAAGATCCCAAAACAACTCACCACCTTTTCCTGCACTATTCCTTGGATCAAGAGCACTCTGAAGGTGACCTACCAGTCTCTCCCACTAAATTTCCTCGGATCAATTCCACCAACTACCCTGACCCAAGACTGGCACAGTCTGGGGTCAGGGTAGTTGGTGGAATTTCCTCGAATCAGATCTACCAATCACCCTGCTCCAATTCCTCAGATCACGATCACCCACACCACCTTCCATTCCGAAGGTCACCAACCATCCATGTTCCAGGTCCTCATATCAAGAACGTTCATCCACACCTATCTCACCACCCCATCCACTACCCCCACCCACGAGGACCACCCACCATCCATGCTCTGCCAACCACCCCACCAAGTCCTCCATCTACCATAACTCCCCACATCCCAAAACCCACAATAACCCGTCGTCATCCAAACCCCAGACACCACCTACCAGCCACCCACTCCTCACCCACCAGCCATCCACCTCTCACGCACCAGCCACCCACCCCTCAACTACCAACCGCACACCCCTCACCCACCAGCCATCCACCTCTCACCCACCAGCCACCCACCCCTCACCTACCAACCACCCACCCCTCACCCACCAGCCATCCACCTCTCACCCACCAGCCACCCACCCCTCACCTACCAACCACCCACCCCTCGCCCACCAGCAACCTTCTCCTCATCCACCAGCAACCCACCCCTCACCCACCAGCCACTCACCCCTCACCTACCAACCGCCCACCCCTCACTCATCAACCACCCACCAGTCACCCCCCCGCCACTCACCTCTCACTTACCAGCCACCTACCCCTCACCCACCAGCCACCCACCCCTCACCCACCAACCACCCACCCCTCACCCACCAGCCACCCAACCTTCACCCACCCATCTCTCACCCACCAGCTACCCACCCGTCACTCACCAGCCCCCGACCCCTCCCCCACCAACCGCCCCTCCCTCACCCACCAGCTACCCACCAGTCGCCCACCAGCCACCCACCCCTCACCTACCAACCACCCACCCCACACCCACTAGCCATCCACCTCTCACCCACCAGCCACCCACCCCTCATTTACCAACCACCCACCCCTCGCCCAGCAGCCATCCACCTCTCACCCACCAGCCACCCACCCCTCACCTACCAACCACCCAACCTTCACCCACCAGCCATCCACCTCTCACCCACCAGCCACCCACCCCTCACCTACCAACCACCCACCCCTCGCCCACCAGCAACCTTCTCCTCATCCACCAGCAACCCACCCCTCACCCACCAGCCACTCACCCCTCACCTACCAACCGCCCACCCCTCACTCATCAACCACCCACCTGTCACCCACCCGCCACTCACCTCTCACTTACCAGCCACCTACCCCTCACCCACCAGCCACCCACCCCTCACCCACCAACCACCCACCCCTCACCCACCAGCCACCCAACCTTCACCCACCCATCTCTCACCCACCAGCTACCCACCCGTCACTCACGAGCCACCTACCCCTCACCCACCAACCGCCCATCCCTCACCCACCAGCTACCCACCAGTCGCCCACCAGCCACCCACCCCTCACCTACCAACCACCCACCCCACACCCACTAGCCATCCACCTCTCACCCACCAGCCACCCACCCCTCATTTACCAACCACCCACCCCTCGCCCAGCAGCCGTCCACCTCTCACCCACCAGCCCCCCACCCCTCACCCACCAGCCACCCACCCCTCACCCACCAGCAACCTTCCCCTCACCCACCAGCAACCCACCCCTCACCCACCAGCAACCCACCCCTCACCCACCAGCCACCCACCCCTCACCCACCAACCACCCACCCGTCACTCACGAGCCATCCACCCCTAACCCACCAGCCACCCACCCTTCACCCACCCATCTCTCACCCACCAGCCACCCACCCGTCACTCACGAGCCACCTATCCCTCACCCACCAACCGCCCACCCCTCACCCACCAGCTACCCAACAGTCACCCACCAGCCACCCACCCCTCATCCACCAGCCACCCGGCTGCAACCCACCAGCCACCCACCCCTCACCCACCAACAACCCACTCCTCACCCACCAGCCACCCACCCGTCACTCACAAGCCATCCACCCCTCACCCACCAGCCACCCACCCTTCACCCACCCATCTCTCACCCACCAGCCACCCACCTGTCACTCCCGAGCCACCTACCCCGCCCCCACCACCCGCCCACCCCACACCCACCAGTCATCCACCAGCCATCCACCCCTCACCCACCAACCACCCACCCCTCACCCACCAGCCACCCACCCGTCACTCACGAGCCATCCACCCCTCACCCACCAACCACCCACCCACAAAATCTTAACTTTACCCAGCCTAACACACAGGAGCACGCAGCTGTGCTTACCTAACAAATCTTATCAACAAATGTTTTGTGTTTTGTTAAGAGGATTTAATACGACTCGGTCAGGACTCTTTCCCATTGTTCCAAATTTACCTTTATAACCTACGAATTAAGATTTTCATAATCTTTAGACCCTTCGGTAGTCATGGGCAATTATCTTCAAGTTCTTTATTTACAGACGATTCACGTGGCTTTATATATTATTTGGTAAAAGTAATGCCTGAACTCTATGACCCATCAGTAAAATGGGTACTTGGGTGTTAGTCGACTGGTGTGGGTCGCATCCTGGGACACTGACCTAAGGAGGCCTGGTCACAGACCGGGCCGCGGGGGCGTTGACCCCCGGAACTCTCTCCAGGTAATTTCTCCAGGTAAACACATGTAGCGTTAGTATATGAATGAGACACTTGTGCAACACCTGGGTATCTTTATTGTGAAAATGTTTAGCCAGGCGGAACATTTCCAGGAGAAAGATACTCAGCTGTTGCACTAGTGTTTCTTGTAATAACTTGTCTGTTTTCTAAACCATTTATATAACATTCGCATTATGTAATTTTTTCTTCTTCAGTTATAAACATCGTTATTTCATTCAGATCTGTATGACCATAACTGAAAGATCTAGAACTATTCAACACATACAGCTGGTCATCAAGTGATGACAGCTCTCTTGTAATTATACATATTTCTAATTTTACGTTGTTTATAGAGATGTACTCAGATGTTTTGATATTTGGACTAGACAAAACAGGCTGAGCAGATGATGTCATGACTTAATAAGTGTCAGAAGCTCAAGAGTATTCAGCAGCCTCCTATTATAATTGAGGGGAATTACCAATAGACTCTTAGCTGTCTTCAAGTACGAACTGGATAGGTTCCTAAAGTCAGTTTCTCACCGGTTGGGCTTTGGTTCGTTCGTTGGACTGTGTTTGACCAGCATTAATAGCCTGGTTCATCAGACTCTGATCTACCAGGACACCTGGTGATGGACCGGGCAACTGGGGAATTGACCCTCGGAGCTCTCGTAGTCTCCAAGTAAGTAGACAAAGATACCTCGTATCTTCTCGTCAATACAACACCACCAAAGTTTTGTACTGAATAAGGTATTACCATATTTTCCGGCATATAAGGCGCGACTTTTTCCCACATAAAATTAGAAAAATCATCCTTCACCTTATATGCTCAAGGTCAGGGTCAAGGGTAGGCTTTGGGTAATGCTTTAGCGAGAAGTGAGAGGGTAATTAGCCCTTGAATATTTTTTTTACTGATTTACCGTTATGCCACTTTTGTCGTGCGCCTTATATGCCGGAAAATAAAGTAATATTTTCGAGGTAAACACAAGGATGAGTCAAGATGAAGAAAAAACTCCTCCCCTTGGTGGAAGAATAATTATGATCGTAATATCTTCCAAGGCAGCTCATCTTCCTCTGAATGCTCCTTATTACGGACACAGGTAAAGAATGGCCTGTGAGACCTGGTCGTAATGGGAATTGGAGCAAGCAAAACTCAGCAATAGACTATAATGTACATTTTGTCATCATCTACTTTATACAGATATGTACACTATGTACGTACAATATGTACAGATAGAATAATAGGTGTACACCACAGTGACAAATGGCAAAGAAGAAGTCAGAGAGAGAGAGTGCACCGTACTCACCCAGCAGGAAGAAAAGTCTGCTAATGCTTACCGCAAGTGAACCACGTTACATAAGCTTTAGCGGGCTTGTCTGTGGTTGGTCAGTATGTTTGTAGTGTGTCACTGATTACCTGTATTACTTATGTGGAAAATACTGTATGTATTTTCCGGAAATACGGTAATTTATAGGTAAATAGATACCCTATATTGTATTTTTAAAAGAAGTATGTTATTGAAAAAAAGAAGAGACTCGCCATCTTGGTTTTGAATTTTGTACAAACGTTGGTGTAATGGGAAGAATTTTTCGTGCTCTAGAGGCTAAAAGTGTGTTGACACCTCTCAAATAGGAGGCGAAATTGGTGGATGTGCATTCCTGCATAACTTTAAATATCAGACGACTGGACAAGACAGCTCCAGGAACCTCAGATAAGCTCTCTAGATTTGCGTGTAATTCTGGCCAGCATTATTTTCATAGATTTAGTTAGAGTGAGGTTTTCTGAGTATGATACACATTAATCTCCAGTCAAATTGGTAAGTGATATTAAAATATATTTTCCTTCTGTTATGTAATTGTGTATATATATAACCATTTAATATTTTTAATATACAGTCCACAAATTTATATATTTACCAGTATTCCTGGTGTATGTATATTTCATTTATAATTAATAGGTCCAGAGCAACTTGTGGATATGACAGTGGTAGGTATCGAAGGGGGACATTTTTTGCGACCTAGGTGTCCCAAATTCCTACTTGTCCAACTGATAAATAATAATTATCTGTTCATTTACTGTTATGTACATAATGATACATTCAGCTAAATGCAATTTTCCACATTTAATATGCCCGTTAGCCCTTCTTGAACCGGAGGTAATTAGTGAAGTCATTAATTAGTTAATTACTTAATAATTATATGTGAAATAACAGAAGGAGGTGGATGATAAGTTCACAAATTTACTTAATGTGTAGTGGATTATAATTATTACAATATTAATTTGGATATGTCAAGTGTGGCTAAAGATTATATTAATGTGCATAAGTGTATGTGTAACTGATAAGCCAAGTGTAGCTTATTAATGTGTATAATATTAATTTGCTATGCCAAATTCTGGCAAGGATTTATTAATTTGTATAATAATAAATTTAATGAGCCAAGTTTGTATTAATGTACATTTAAAATTTATATTATACATGTAATTGCTAAGTTCAAGTAGCTAGGATTTATTCAAAGGTAAGTTGTATCAGTGTTGTAAGTTGTAAGCAGTTTTAAGTTGTAAGCAGTTGAATTTAATACATTGCATCATGGCTGAAAATGAGGAAATTGATGTAGAAGACAAACATATGGAATATAGAGTAAAGAAAGCATCAATACAGGCTAGAAAAGTTTATGTAACCAAGGCATATAATAAATGTTTGGAATTAATGAATCAAGAAACTGTGAATACTGATGATTTAAAATTGTATTTAGATGCTTTAGGGAATCGATATGATTCATACAAATTATATTACAACAAATATGAAGGAGATTTATTAGTAAACTGTGTAGATGAGACTGAAATAGATCTCATGATTAATCAGTATTATGAATTAGAGGAAAAGATTCTTTCTTGTAAAAGTCAGGCCTTGAATAAATTAAAATGTGTAAACCAGGCAGTTGGTCAGTCTGCTCCAATAAATAATATGTCTTTGCCAAAACTCCCAGAATTGTGTTTGCCTGTGTTTAATCCTGGAGAAAATTGGGAGGAATTTTGGTCAATTTTTAAAGTAGCTGTGCATGATAGGAGTGATTTAGCCTGTGTAACTAAATTATTATACCTCAAAGGACAGGTAAGAGGAGATGCTCACATACTCATACAAGCCTTTCCCAATGTAAATGACTCTTACAAGGAAGCAGTTGACTTGTTGAAAGTCACTTATGGTAATATAGAACAAAGTAGGTTGGATCTAGTGAATATCATTATTAATTTAAAATCTCCAGATCACACTTACAAAGGTTTACAACAGTTTAGAGTTAAACTTGAGAGCACTCTCAAAACTTTAAGTAATAAATATAATCGGAAGGAATCAGACTGGTTATTGAGTGCCATGGTACAGAATAAATTAAGCTGTAAAACACTTGAATGGCTCTCGAATAAATATCACAAGGGTTATTTTGGTCTGGAGGAAATAAGACTAGGTCTACAAGAATTAATTGTTCAGTTGCAGACCAGCCAACTAACTCATTTTAAAGATGCAACACATAATAACTCTGAAGTATCTGTCAAGTTTCACAAAGGGAAAAATTATCCTAATGTTAATAATCAAAATTCATTTCCTAAAAAGAATTGCAATGCATACAATTCAAGTAGCAGGAATCAAAATAATGATTCTCCACAAGGTAAGAAGAATAAGTACCCTCCTAAGAGTAGCCCAGTTAATAAGAAACCAATCAAAGAAAAGAGAGATTGTCTTTTCTGCAAGGGTACTCATTTTTCTAAGAATTGCAGTGCATACAATTCATGGAATGATAAAGTTGAAAGATTGGAGGAACTTGACAGATGTATCAGATGTTTGGGTAATCACAATGTAAAGGATTGTTATGCCAAATTAAACTTCTGTTATCAATGTCACAAAGGAAGACATCATATACTCATGAGTAAAGGTCTATATGATAATGTTGATAATAATGATAATGTTGACAATCCTGACACAACAGTGGCTAATGTAAAAATTGCTGCTAATATTAATAATGATGGTTTTGCTGAAGTAGCCTTACCTGTGTTACAGGTAAAAATTGATGATAAAAGGCATAAATCTAAAAGTGTAAATGCATTATTGGACCAAGGATCCCAGCGTACTTTTATAAAACGTAAATGTCTTGATGGTATGAAAGTACAGATGGGAGATCCCACAACTTTAAAATTATCTGGTTTTCTCTCGGATAAAAGGGCTCAATTGTATGACACTGTTTAAGTAACTGTCAGGTTGGGCAATGAGAAAAAACGTGTTAATGCAGTAATTGTAGATAGACTTCCAGAGAAAATATCTACAGTAGGGCTTAGTAAAGCTACAGAAAGACTCACATAATGTAAATTTAGCACCTTCTGGTGTAAGTGATGATTCTGTAGGCCCAATAAATATTTTGATAGGTAGTGACTATTATGCCTCCTTTGTAAAGGGTATGGTAAAGAAATGCGGTGTCACCCTTTTGAAGACTGCAGGAGGCCATGTAATGTATGGCAGGATTCCTCGTAATAATAATTCATGACTAGAGGAAACTACAAATACCATAGCTGTGTGTCTTACTCATGAAATCGTACCCCAGTATAATTCTTCCATAGAGGATGGTGTTGAGCCAGTGCATAAATTGTGGGAATTAGACAGCATTGGAATAAATGTAAATGAAGAAAGTCCAGACGGTTCTTTTACTCAGGAGCAATACCTGATAGATGTAAAATTTGAATCTGGACAATACTGGGTGCGACTTCCGTGGAGACTGAACCATCCAGAATTGCCCACTAATTACAGAATGGCATATGAACAGTTAAAGGATCAGCTCCGCGAACTGAGTAAGACACCAGAATTGTTAACTGCCTATAATGATATAATTGTTGAGCAGTTAATTAATAAATTTATAGAAGAGGTACCTCCTGAGCAAGCCAAAATTTATGGTCACTATTTGCCACATCACGGAGTGAAGAAGGATTCTAAGACCACTCCTTTGAGGATTGTGTTTAATTGTAGTGCCAGGAGTAACAAAAATGTATCTAGTTTAAATGATTGTTTGATGACAGGTCCGTCGTTGACGGAAAAATTAGGAGATATCTTATTAAATTTCAGAGTGAAGCATTATGCCTTTACGGCTGACATAAGTAAAGCTTTCCTGAGAGTGGGTTTACAAGAGGCTGACCGGGATTGTACCCGCTTCTTATGGCCTGAGAATCCTATTGACCCACTTAGCCCTCTGAAAACCTTTCGCTTTAGGAGCGTATTATTTGGTGCTACATCCAGTTCGTTCCTACTTCAAGCGACGATAAATGCACACCTTAAATGTACAGGAAGTCCATTGAGTAAAGTAATGAGCAAACAATTTTATGTGGACAATTTTCTGGGTGTGACGTCAACTGAAGAGGAACTGTTAATGATTTATGGAGGGGTTAATAAAATAATGCAAAGTGCAAATATGCCTCTGAGAGAATGGAATAGTAATTCGCCCAAATTGAAGGACAAAATAAGTAAAGATTACCCTGGAGATGAAGTGCCAAAATGTAGTAATGTATTGGGTTTAAATTGGGATACTGAGAGAGATTTGTTAATGTTAAAACCTAATAATTACAGTATGCCCAATAAATTAACTAAGAGAGTTTTGTTTGCTGAAGTTTCCAAATGTTTTGATCCACTAGGTTTAGTGTCACCCCTTTCTATAAGAGGGAAATTATTAATTCAGGAAGCATGGAAACTTAAATGTGCTTGGGATGAAATTCTACCTGAGGAATTCATTAACAGGTGGGATGAATTAATTAGTGATTATGAAAAAATTCCAATGTTGGAGTTCCCACGCCAGGTGGCCAATCCAAATGGGAAAAATGTACTCCACATTTTATGCGATGCTTCAAAATTGGCAAATGGAGCAGTTGCTTACCTTCAATGTAATAGTGTTATTTCTCTTGTTATGTCTAAGGCTAAAGTGTCTCGAATTAAATCACGTAACTTGCCTCAGTTGGAATTAACAGCCATTTATGTAGGTGTCAAATTAACTAATTATGTAAGAAATAAGTTGCAGGAGATAAATATTAGCGACACTGTAATTTGGCCTGATAATGAGGTATCCTTACAATGGATTCGTAATGGAAACAGTAAAATTGTGTACGTACAAAACAGAGTAGCTGAAATTAATCAGATGCAAGGGAAATATAATAGTTTGGGTCAGCATATGTTAACCTTTAATCATATACCTGGTGAGGAGAATCCAGCTGATTTCTTGTCTCGAGGTTTACCTTATGCTAAATTTGTAGATGCTGTATCATGGTTTAAAGGACCGAGATGGTTGGTTAATAAAGCTAATTGGCCTCTACAAAAGGCGTATATTGCTCCTGTTGAAATTACTGTGACCACCGCTCCAATAGTTTGTCCTCCCTTAGCCATTGATATAAACAGGTATTCTTCTTTACCCAAACTAATCAATGTAACTAAGTTGGTGTTTAAATTTCTAAACAAGATGAATATTTCATATAAGTTTTCACATCCTCTTGAATATTGGATAAAGAGGGTACAGGAGGAAATCTATGGAAATGAGATTAAATTGATAATGGAAAGAAAAATTGTGAAAGGTTCTATAATAGAGAAATTGGGGCTGTATTTAGAGAACAATGTAATTAGGTGCAGAGGTAGGTTACAAAATGCTGAATTGGGTGATTATGCTAAACACCCTATCTTACTGCCCAAAACTCATCATCTAACAAATTTAATTGTTCTAAATGCCAATAAGAATGTAATGCATAGTGGGGTACAAGATACCTTAAATTGTATTAGGGAAACTTTCTGGATTCCACAAGGATGGCAAAGTGTAAAAATGGTAATTAAATCTTGTGTAATATGTCACCGTGTTGATGCCAGATCCTATATGTACCCAGGTCCTCCACCGTTGCCTAATCAGTAATTTGAGTCGTTTTGCAACTACCTCCTCCTGGCCACAGTGTGGAAAATACTGTATGTATTTTCCGGAAATACGGTAATTTATAGGTAAATAGATGCCCTATATTGTATTTTTAAAAGAAGTATGTTATCGAAAAAAAGAAGAGACTCGCCATCTTGGTTTTGAATTTTGTACAAACGTTGGTGTAATGGGAAGAATTTTTCGTGCCCTAGAGGTTAAAATTGTGTTGACACCTCTCAAATAGGAGGCGAAATTGGCGGATGTGCATTCCTGCATAACTTGAGATATCAGACGACTGGACAAGACAGCTCCAGGAACCTCAGATAAGCTCTCTAGATTTGTGTGTAATTCTGGCCAGCATTATTTTCATAGATTTAGTTAGAGTGAGGTTTTCTGAGTATGATACACATTAATCTCCAGTCAAATTGGTGAGTTATATTAAAATATATTTTCCTTCTGTTATGTAATTGTGTATATATATAACCATTTATTATTTTTAATATACAGTCCACAAATTTATATATTTACTAGTATTCCTGGTGTATGTATATTTCATTTATAATTAATAGGTCCAGAGCAACTTGTGGATATGACAGTGGTAAATATCGAAGGGGGACATTTTTTGCGACCTAGGTGTCCCAAATTCCTACTTGTCCAACTGATAAATAATAATTATCTGTACATAATGATACATTCAGCTAAATGCAATTTTCAACAACTTATGTAGTATATACAGTTAGTAACCAGCTATGTTATAGTCAGGTTCCCTGTAGGCTCTGTGGCTAGCTGTGATGTCACATGTGCTGCCCATGTGAGCAGCTAGCCAGAGGCAGCCGCCCTCATTCCGACCATAGGCAAAGGCTTGACCAGGCATGGCTCCTGGGTTCCCCTCTCACAAGGCTCTAATATAAGTTACCAACCGTCCAACGAGTGTATTCCTTTCCCCAATATCTCTCTTAAGAACCCAGTCGACAAATGGTGTGCAGTAGTGGGTTCGTAATTCTGAGTAATCACCCACGGGAAGAACCTGAATCTCGTTACTCTTTATGTACATGACATGAGTTGAGAAATCCTCAAGTATCATTTGTAAATACTCACTCATATCCTCCTCAACCTAGGCATGTGTTAGCCATAGCAACAGGTTTTGATCCACCTCGTGATGATACTCATTCTGCATGTGTAAATCTCACCCTGGCAGAGTTCGGGTTAAATGACTCACGAAATCGTAATGACACGATTGCAAACAAACCATACCACGGGCGGGGATAGAACTCGCGATCAGAGAGTCTCACAACTCCAGACCGTCGCGTTAGCCACTGAACCAGCTAGCCACAATAAAATTCGTCCAACTAGATATATTTCTACACCATAGGAAGGTTAGCACAGGCACCACTGTGACCACAAAAGCAAGTTTTTACAGACGAATCTCCAGCTAGCGTGGGCGTGGTGCCTAGCTGGAGATTCGTCTGTAAAAACTTACATTTGTGGTCACAGTGGTGCCTATGCTAACCTTCCTATGGTGTAGAAATATATCTAGTTGGACGAATCTTATTGTAGCTAGCTGTTCCAGTGGCTAACACGATGGTCTGGAGTTTTGAGACTTTCTGAACGCGGGTTCCATCCCCACCCGTGGTATGGTTTGGGGTTAAATGTTAATAGCCTGAATAGTTTGATGTGTAAGTTAAGAGAGTTTGTCAACTGTGTGTTTATTTTATCAGCTGATCAGTGTACAGAATTTTTTTGTGTATGTTTATGTTCTCTCCAAATTCTGAGATTTAATAGTGAATGACTTGTGTGTGTGCTAAGTCTGTCTTTTCTGTTAAGCACTATCTTCTTTGTATATATATATATATATATATATATATATATATATATATATATATATATATATATATATATATATATATATATATATATATATATATATATATTCTTCCTCAGAATCCATAGATCACATGAATAAAGATCGATCGATCAATTCCATCCTCTGTACATATACTATAATTTGTAATGAATTAAACTAACATCCATTACAATCAATTACATTCAATTATATGCTATTACCATCTCTATGATTAGTTCTATGTTACCTGTGTGTTTGCTGTTGTACAGAATCAGCCCATAGCCGCCTGCCTGTTCAGCCCGTAGAATATGTATTGTATGTCGAGACGCCATACGTAACATGTCCGAGCTGTCAGTAGTGTGTCACTGATTACCTGTATTACTTGTGTAGTATATATAGATAGTAATCAGCTATGTTATAGTCAGGTTCCCTGTATTCTCTGTGGCTAGCTGTGTCCTGCCCATGTGAGCAGCTAGCCAGAGGCAGCTGCCCTCATTCCGACCATAGGTATAGGCTCGACCAGGCACAGCTCCTGGGTTCCCCTCTCACAAGACTCTAATGTAAGTTACCAACCGTCCATCGAGTATATTCCTTACTCTAATATCTCTCTTAAGAACCCAGTCGACAAATGAACCAAGGTACTGATTTAACAACGGGCACCTTATTGATCATTAAACCATTAGCACCTGGTTTGCTAGTTAGGAGGTAGCCTTTATGAGAGTGTGACATATGCCATTTAAATTAAACATACTCTTTGCATACCACACTCTTCACGAGATGATCCATTACTTTAAAAATGATCAAAGTTTCATGCAAAAAATAAGGGTATATGAAAAGTATAAGCTTAATAACCGCCACCTTTAGTGGTGGGTCTTACGGTTATGGCTCTATGTATGCCTCGGCATCACCTTAATTATTGTTTGTGAAAAGTGTGTCAGAAAGTAATTTTCATCACTGTGTATTGTGCTATAAGTGTGAAGTACACATAATATCTTCGATTAAATAATTTATTAATAAAATGCAATTGTCAGAATATCTGACAATTGCATAACAATTTTGTCAGTATTTCCATCCATATTTTTGTATTGCAATCAAGTTATGTAATTTTGTCCACCAAGTGTTTCTTCTCTTTTCTCGGGAAATGCTTCACGCATTCCGAAAATGCCTGCCAAATAGTGTCTTTCACTACTTCACTGACATAACCAAACCACTGAGTACCCCTCATATTTTTCAGACTTAGCGTCACTCACACTTGCGTCTGAGACATATTTAAACAAAATTAAATCTCTGCTTACATCATATAAAGGATTCTCCCAGCACCAAACTGTCTAAGGAGTACAGGTCTTGGGACGTCAAGCACCCCCAATAAGTTAAGTTTTTTGTTGTATTTATGCGAGCTGTGAAGGTTCTCTGAACATTTTCCAGCTCAGTAATTTCTCCTGCCTTGAAGGGAGCCGTTAGCACACAGCAGAACTTCAGTCTAGAAAGAACAAGTGACCGGTAGAGAGTCATCATTGGCTTGGCCTTGTTTTTAAGAATGCTCTTTTGAAGGTCCTAGTTACAGAACCTACTTTTTTTTCTGTTGTGATAACAACGTTGTGCTCTGACATTATCACTCCCAAATCTCTCACATTTGACTTACTGTCTATTGAGTGGTTTGAGTTTGTCTTGTACTTTGATTTTGTTTATATCAGTTTGGAGACTCACTGTGTCTTCAATGGTCTCTCTGTGTTGCCAGTTTATTCCCGCTGGGCGGTGGGCGCGGTGGTGACCCGAGCAGTACGTGGGCGGGCGTGGCAGCGTGAGAGCGGTGGTGGCAGTATAGGCCACCGAGGAGGGGAAAGGCATACAACAAGACTGGCCAGACATTTGTCCTTTGACGGAGGGAGTGTAGTAGGGAGGTTAGTACACTCTCCTTCCTCTATAATCGCGTGTACTCTGCACTTGATTACTTCAAGAATTTATCTCGTTATTTATTAACACTATTTCTACTTTTTTCTTTCAATCTATAATATACATTCTATGATGAAATGAGGGGACAAACACCGTGGTTGTCAGCTTATAGCATCCCACACTAATCGCTCTCTACTGACTACTGACTAGTCCTTACCTAAATAATAAATTGATCTATAACCCTTTAATTCAACAGTATTCACAAGAAATACAGTACATACATCATCATGACAAAAAAATTTCGTCGGTCAATTTTTTCCTCTGCAACTTTAAGACAACACTTCCATTTTGTTTGCACTGTACAACTCCACTTCGGTACAGAGGATGCTGAGACAGACAGTAATATGGGTGAGGCAAAGATGCCAGATGCATAATTATACAGCTACCATTCCTGCCTGATATACAATCTTACTCCAGCTTCCTAATATTTCTTTTTGTCTTTATGCATAATTTGATGCTAAATAATCTTCAACTACTTTCCTAAGTAATAATGACTAACTCATAAAGACTAAGTCATAAAGTCTTTATTTTATGTATTTTACAATAATGATGTTAACATTTCAATTGCGATTCTTTAAAACCTTCGTAAAATCACCACCAGCTGAAGCACAAGTTCCTTTTGGAATCACAATTTTTTTCACCTCATTTCCTCTTAGATCTATTAGAACCAGTTAATAAGATCATTCATACATTGTTTGAATATCGTCTTTCTTCATTTCTTTATATTTAAATATATGCATGTGTCTTTATAAGTTTTATTTTCTTTGGGCATCATATAATATTTATGAGGGGAATCCAGTGCATATTGAACAAATATGTTGTAAATGGACTGAACACATCGACTCTAGGCTGAGAGACTGATTACTTTAAATTCTTTCTTCTGTTTAGTGAACTGAAGAAGCTGGCGAAACGTTTCCATAATAAAAACTCCCAAGTGTTGCATAATTATCTCAATCTTCAGTAAATACGCTTGCAACCATGGTTTTTGTTTTTTTACTATTTATAATTTATAATTTGTTTGTAAATTTATCACGGGTACCTACACTAGCTAAATTTGGTTTATGACTTCCAGTTTTTCTAAATAAATCTGAATTACTGAGTGATAAGGTCTGACTCGAGGCATCAACGAGTCCAACAATCTTCATTTTGACTGAAGGACAAGTCGTGTGATGAACAAGTAGTACGTTCTCACTACTGAAATCCTTAGCAATGTTGTAATACATTATCTTCATTCACGTTCCTTTCCCTTTTTCCGTATTTCTCGTTGTTACTACGTCATTTGAAGAATAAACTTGTGAGACCATCAAATGAGACAAGATTCGAGATTTTGATGATAGTTGAGCATAAGAAGAGACATCATCAGGACGGACCAGGTTGAAGCGAAGTGGGCCTTGATGAAGTAGGTCGAAGGTCCGGAATAATGAGCAGATCTCTTCCCCCTCTGAGATGCTCTTGCCTGCTGCTCAACTTCTACACAAGATGCTGTCCTCTCAGCTTCCATACTTGGCAATTTTTAAACTTAAATATCAGTCACTGAGAATACTCTCTTCCTTCAAACTTGAGATTAGTTGAAAACATAACATAATTACAGTTCATTTCTAAAACTTAATCTTACGAACGTTTAAAAATGAAAGTCTGTTTCTTTATGAAACAACAAACTTAATATTAGTTACAAAAATTAAAAAGTTTCATCAAACTTTATCTTAAATAGTTTCACTTTAAATAAGGTATCAAAAAATGTTTCAGGCACTACAAATATTTTTTGGAAGCAAAATAATTCGTATTAAGTTTCGCACAAAATATGTCACAAAACATAATTTTGTTTCATATTAAAACTTAGTCTAGTTAAATTTCTTCGTAAAACAAACTTGTTTCAATCAATTTTCCAAATGTTTCAAAGCATAACATAAATTTAATGTACTAAGTTTATTCTCAAAACAAAACGCTTCATTCTTAATCAAACAGCCAATACACTGGCCATATAGCAAATAAATTTGCTACACCACGAATACCTTGACATCGAATACACCGCAAATAAATTCATCAAAGGTATACGCTGAGCAAGTGAAACATTTTGAAGTGAACAAAAACACATTCAAGTGAACAGTAACACGATTAAACAAGTAATCGAATAATTAATTAAACAGTAGCGCTCTTCAGTAAAGAATAACTCGATTAAAAGAAAATTTATTTTATTAGTATACAAAGAGAACATTTTTAGTCAACAATCACAATATTAGGTGAACAATAATCACATTTGTTGATTGATAATACTATTAAATGAACAATAAAATAATGAGGTGAACAATAGCACAATTAAATGAACAATGAAAATACATAAAGTAAACAATTCCATTAGTAAATAGTCAATAACCTAAATACATAAACAATAACACTAATAAGTAAACAATGACAATAATAACTGAACAATAACATTAGTAAGTAAACAATAACGCTTATAAGTGAACAATAACACAATTAAGTGAACAATAACATTATCAAGTGAACACTGACAACACTATTAAGGGAGCAATAGCAACACTATTGCAAAGCACAAAGATAAATTAATTTGACAAAGGGAGAATTAGCATTTTAATGAATGATACCGGCAGCCGGTAGCCAGAAGAATGATTGCCTTCCGTTAACGGCAGAAACGTTTTGCGGCAGCAAATGGGAAGCGAATGTCTGGGTAGAGTTGTGTGACAAGTGAACTTGTTACCAGCGATCAACTTTACTAATGGCCTCAAACAAGGTCAATGAAAGTTGGTCGTTAACATTCCATTCTGTTATAATTTAATGCAACAATGGAACGACTTAGTTGGTCGATCCCATTTCTAAGGGAAGGTTTAAGTTATGTCAGTAAAGAACAAAGAGGCACAACACCGAGACTGGAACAATACAGGAATAACCCGGTCATAGGAGAATGAAACTTATGACGGCATTTCGGTCAGATTAGGACCATTGACCGGTTATTAGTCATTGACTAGTGATTGACAAGTCACTAGTCAATGAATAGTGACTTGTCGATGGCCCAAGTCGGACCGAAACGTAGTTTTAAGCTTCTTCATATGTACGGGCTATTTGTGTAATATATATCAGTGATGTAAGTTAGAAGCTGATACTAAGAGACATTCTATACTGGTCGAACGAAAATCAGTATCAACGTTTAATTTATTAAAACATATTCATATTCACAGCAGAAAGCCTAGTCAGTACTACTGTAAGTTTGACACACAGTTCCTGTAAGTCTGAAGTCGATCAATAGCCCTTCTGAAGCTATGCCATAGAAACCAGCAATCCAAATTTTAAAATGAAATTTTCATTTACATAACCCAAAGAAAATAAAACACCTCCATTAGGTATATTCGTAAGTGATATAAGTTTAAAGCCGATCACAAGAGGCATTCTTGAGTTATTTCAAGGTGAAATATTTCTCAAAATTTTAATTATTGTCATCTACTGGATCATATTCATCAGCACTGTTAGGTGACAGCCGTTCAAAAGAGGCATGACCAAGTTAACGCATGGGAAAAAATACAGCGTAACTTTTACTGTAAATTCGATAAATTGTCAACTACACTGTGTATTACCAATCCAAACTTTCCTTTACCTAGCATAAATCAGCACTTAATTAATGTCTGAAAACTGTGAGAGGAGGTAATCCCGTGACAGAGAGTGCAGTAAGCTGCTATGGGACGAAATTCATAAGGCATCTAGATATGAAAATGTTGTGTTAATGGGAGATTTTAACTTGAAACAAATTGATTGGAACAATGTGACAGGAAATCTTAAGTTTAATGACTGTTTTGAGACGGTCCAGGATTGCTTTTTAAAACAGTTTGTGACAGAATCAACTAGAGAAAACAGTCTGCTTAACTTGGTTCTTGCCAAAAAAGAATCATTAGTTAATAATCTTGAGGTTAATGATGAGCTTGGGGAAAGTGATCACTAATCACTTGGTTTCAATATATCATAGAATTACCCAGATAGCTGCAATCATGGGACTGAAAAAATATCTGGGTGGGATAAATTGGGATGTCCTGACTATGAGTCAGGTAGGTGATCTTGGTTGCCAATATGACGTTTTTCAGAGCATAGTTCTAGCTGGCCAGACAACCTTTGTCGCGAGTAGGGAAATTAGATCTAACAAAAATGATCCCAAATGGATGAACAATAGATTAAAACTTCTCACTGGTCAAAAGAGAGGCATATATAGGCGTATCAAAAGAGGAGAGGGTCAGTTAAGAAATCAATATATTCAATTAAAGAGAGAAATAAAAAAAAATAAGATAAGCAAATAGGGATTAAGAGGCTAAGGTCGCAAGGGATTCGAAAACTAACCCAAAAAAGTTCTTTCAGGTATACAGAAGTAAGATTAGGGACAAGATAGGCCCACTTAAGAGTAACTCAGGTCAGATCACTGACAGTGATAAGGATATGTGTGAAATTTTCAATACTTACTTCCTCTCAGTTTCTACCCAGGAAAATACTAGCGAAATTCCAGAAACAATAGATTATGTAGAACAGAACGATAATAAATAATGCATGATTGCGGTAACTAGTGATATGGTTCTCAGACAAATAGAAAAATTAAAACCTAACAAATCCACAGGCCCTGATGAAGAACTGCTTGCAAGGGTGTTAAAGGAATGTAAAGAGGAACTTAGCATACCTGATAAATGGAAAATGGCAAATGAAATACCTATTTACAAGGCAGGTAACAGGTCCTCAACTTCGAGCTATAGACCAATAAGCCTTACCTCCATAGCAGGAAAATTCATGGAATCAATAATTGCCGAAGCAATTCGTAGCCATCTCGAAAGGCATAAATTGATTAATGAATCTCAGCACGGTTTTACAAAGGGGAGTTCCTGTCTTACGAATTTACTAACTTTCTTCACCAAAGTATTTGAGGAGGTAGATCATGGTATTGAATATGATATTGTGTATATGGACTTCAGTAAGGCTTTCAATGGAGCTCCACATAAGAGGCTATTGAGGAAACGTAAGGCACATGGAAAAGGAGGAGAAATTTTTTCCTTGGTTGAGGCATGGTTGACGAATAGGCAGCAGAGAGTTTGCCTAAATGGGGAGAAATCAGAATGAGGGCACGTCACAAACGGTGTTCCAGAGGGATCAGTGTTGGGCCCTTTGTTGTTCACAATCTACATAAACTACATACGATGAGGGAATAAATGACGACATAAGCAAATTTGCTGATGACACCAAAACAGGCCGTCCAGTTCATTCTAATGAGGACATTAAAGCACTCCAGGATGATTTGAATAGACTGATGCAGTGGTCGGAGAAGTGGCAGATGCAGTATAATATAGATAAATGCAAAGGTCTCAATGTTGGACAGGAAAACAACCATGCCACATATAAACTAAATAATGTAGATCTTAATATTACGGATTGCTAAAAGGATTTAGAAGTTCTGATTAGCAGTAATCTGAAACCAAGACAACAGTGCATAAGTGTTCCCAATAAAGTTAACAGAATCCTTGGATTCATAGCAAGAAGCATAAATACTAGAAGTTCTCAGGTTGTTCTTGAACTCTATATAACTTTACATTATGCTGCACAGTTTTGGTCACCGTATTAAAGAATAGTTATAAATGCACTGGAAAACGTACAAAGGAGGATGACAAAGTTGATCCCATGTATCAGAAATCTTCCCTTTGAGGATAAACTAAGGGCCCTGAATCTGCACTCTCTAGAAAGGCGTAGAATTAGGTAGAATATGATTGAGGTGTATAAATGGAAAACAGGAATTAATAAAGGGGATGTAAATAGCGTGCTAAAAATATCTAACATAGACAGGACTCGCAGCAATGGCTTTATATTGGAAAAATTCAGATTCAGGAAGGATATAAGAAAGCACTGGTTTGGTAACAGTGTTGTGGATGAGTGGAACAAACTCCGGAGTACCGTCATAGACGCTAAGACGTTGTGTAGTTTTAAAAATGGGTTGGATAACTACATGAGTAGGTGTGGGTGGGTGTGAGTTGGACCTCACTAGCTTGTGCTACTAGGTAGGATGCAGTGCTCCTCCCTTAAGTGACGTGTCTGACCTCACTAGGTCAAGACATTGGCTTAAGCTGGTGGGAGAATTGGACCTGCCTCGCATAGGTCAGTAGGCCTGTTGCAGTGTTCTCCTTCTTCTTATGTTCTTGATGAACATCAAAATGGTATGTTAGGTTAGACACATATGCAACAGTTAGACAACTTTATTCCGAAACGTTTCGCCTACACAGTAGGCTTCTTCAGTCGAATACAGAAAGTAGGCAGGAACAGTAGAGATGTGAAGACGATGTAATCAGTCCATCACCCTTAATTAAAGTCGTAGAATTTGAGGTTGTCAGTCCCTCAGCCTGGAGAAGTTCAGTTCCATAGTCAGGAACTATGTTCTTATAACATAAATCTCATAACTCAAATTTCACTGAAAAAAAAACCAGATTGGCATTTATTCAGCTGAATCACAATTTGAATCTCCTTCTAGATTAGATACATTAACTTCATAGGTCTAATGCCGATCTGAATAAACGTTCTGAAGTTATCGAACGAAAAACTGAAGGTAGGAAAAAACACTGAACCACAGTAGCTGTGCGGATACGCCTGTCCTCTCTAGGTAAATGTTGCAGCCAATGTGGAGGTTCAATGTTATTTTTCAACCAAGAGATCTGTCAGAATTCAGAAAAGCCTCATCCGTAGTAATTAACAGTTCTGGAACCATATATAAATTCTGATGAAAAAATGCTCTGTTTTTATAGTTTCTTCAAAATGGTTGACTTCAATCACACTGGGAAAATATTTTTTTTTTTGTATATTTCGCTGAGATTCAAAACTGAATCGAGCCAGGTCTTATGTCCGCAGCAAGCAGCGAGTGCGTTAAGCAAGCAGAAAGTTCATTGAGCCAGGTTTTATACCAGTAGCAAGTAATATCTGAACATTAAAATGGTATAAAATACCGACAGGTTGTTAGGTAAGACACATATGCAACAGTTAGGTATCTTTATTATGAAACGTTTCGCCTACACAGTAGGCTTCTTCAGTCAAGTACAGAAAAGTTGATAGAAGCAGAAGATACTTGAAGACGATGTAATCAGTCCATCACCCTTAAAGTTTTGAGGTGGTCAGTCCCTCAGTCTGGAGAAGAGCATTGTTCCATAGTATGAAACAATATGGAGATGAAGTGACAGGATGGAGCTTTTATAGCGCCATGAGGTGAGACGTAGGCCACTAGGAGAGGTAAGAACTCAGATGTTGAAAGGTCAGGTCCTTCTCAAATCCAGCCGCTCTCACTGGTGGAAGTTGTCGAAGTTGATTGCAGGTCTGTACCAAGATACCCTTGTGTTGCAGTGTCTGACAGATTGAACATTAAAATGGTATAAAATACCGACAGGTTGTTAGGTAAGACACATATGCAACAGTTAGGTATCTTTATTATGAAACGTTTCGCCTACACAGTAGGCTTCTTCAGTCAAGTACAGAAAAGTTGATAGAAGCAGAAGATACTTGAAGACGATGTAATCAGTCCATCACCCTTAAAGTTTTGAGGTGGAACAATGCTCTTCTCCAGACTGAGGGACTGACCACCTCAAAACTTTAAGGGTGATGGACCTAAATCAACTAGAAAACGTTTCAAATGTCTTACCTAACAACCTGTCGGGTTATGCCAGTGAGAGCGGCTGGATTTGAGAAGGACCTGACCTTTCAACATCTGAGTTCTTACCTCTCCTAGTGGCCTACGTCTCACCGCTATAAAAGCTCCATCCTGTCATCTTCATAGTGGGTACTTGACTGAAGAAGCCTACTGTGTAGGCGAAACGTTTCATAATAAAGATACCTAACTGTTGCATATGTGTCTTACCTAACAACCTGTCGGTATTTTATACCATTTTAATGTTCAATCTGTCAGACACTGCAACACAAGGGTATCTTGGTACAGACCTGCAATCAACTTCGACAACTTCCACCAGTGAGAGCGGCTGGATTTGAGAAGGACCTGACCTTTCAACATCTGAGTTCTTACCTCTCCTAGTGGCCTACGTCTCACCTCATGGCGCTATAAAAGCTCCATCCTGTCACTTCATCTCCATATTGTTTCATACTTGGAACAGCGAGTGGGTAGAACCTATCCTTATGTTGAGAGCAGTGAGTGGGTAGAACCTATCCTTATGTTGAGAGTGGTCAGCGAGTGGGTAGAACCTATCCTTATGTTGAGAGTGGGAAGCCTACTGTGTAGAACCTATGTTGCATATGTGTCTTACCTAACAAGTAATATCTGGATTGAGCAGTGTCATATGTCCGCAGGAAGTAGCATCTGGATTGAGCCAGGTCTTATGCTATTACCAAGTAGCATGTGGATTGAGCCGTGTCTTATGTTCGCAGCAAATGGGTAGAGTCATGCCTGAGGGAGTGGGTAGAACCTATCCTTATGTTGAGAGCAGGGAGTGGGTAGAACCTATCCTTATGTTGAGAGTGGGCAGCGAGTGGGTAGAACCTATCCTTATGTTGAGAGTGGGCAGGGAGTGGGTAGAACCTATCCTTATGTTGAGAGTGGTCAGCGAGTGGGTAGAACCTATCCTTATGTTGAGAGTGGGTAGAACCTATTCTTATGTTGAGAGTGGTCAGCAGGGAGAACCTATCCTTATGGGTAGAACCTATCCTTATGTTGAGAGTGGTCAGCGAGTGGGTAGAACCTATCCTTATGTTGAGAGTGGGTAGAACCTATTCTTATGTTGAGAGTGGGCAGGGAGTGGGTAGAACCTATCCTTATGTTGAGAGTGGGCAGGGAGTGGGTAGAACCTATCCTTATGTTGAGAGTGGGCAGGGAGTGGGTAGAACCTATCCTTATGCTGAGAGTGGGTAGAACCTATTCTTATGTTGAGAGTGGGCAGGGAGCGGGTAGAACCTATTCTTATGTTGAGAGTGGGCAGGGAGTGGGTAGAACCTATCCTTATGTTGAGAGTGGGCAGGGAGTGGGTAGAACCTATTCTTATGTTGAGAGTGGTCAGCGAGTGGGTAGAACCTATCCTTATGTTGAGAGTGGGTAGAACCTATTCTTATGTTGAGAGTGGTCAGCGAGTGGGTAGAACCTATCCTTATGTTGAGAGTGGTCATGGAGTGGGTAGAACCTATCCTTATGTTGAGAGTGGGCAGCGAGTGGGTAGAACCTATCCTTATGTTGAGAGTGGGCAGGGAGTGGGTAGAACCTATCCTTATGATGAGAGTAGGCAGGGAGTGGAGGCACATCCTTCGTCAAAGTTTCGCAGTTCAAAAATATTCCTTTTAAAGTAGCTCAACGAGAGACGTCGAATTTTGCTGTGATAAAGGGTTTTTGTACCTGCAATGTAGGCCTACCAACGAAGACCATTTTTTGTTAATATTTTTCAAGTGCATTCAATATTTCATTTCGGTCTGTCGTCATCCTCTTGGAACCAAGAACTGTCCCTTTGATGTAATGTTAGAATTTCAATTTTTTGCTCATTCAGGAACCAAAGCCTGAAAATATTTTGCTCGAAGCATTATCAGTACAAAGAAAAATAATATTTATATAAATAACTGTGTATCCATTTATATTAAAAAAAACGGAAAGAATTTAAGCTATGCTTAGTCTCACAAAATCTGCTCCACATACATGCTGTACGTACATGATAAACCTCTTGTGTTCCATATGAGGTTGATCAGAGGTACTACTGTAACAAAGTTGGTAGAATTACCGACAATATGTAAAGTAAAAGGACACAAGTGCAACTAATGTTACATTTTATTGTGGCAACGTTTCGCTCTCCAGGAGCATTGCCAAGCCGTTACAAACAGTACATGGACACAGTGGGTATATATAGGCTCAGAGTGAGGTGCAATACTAGTGGCAGTAGTAGTAGTAGTGATATAAGTAGCAGTAGTAGTAGTAATGCAATATGAGGAAATGGTATGGTGATACCTACAAGATGTGGAAAAAGACTCTTATGTACAGTTCAGGACATTTATTAGAGGAAACGTTTCGCGACGAGTGGCTTCTTCAGTCCTAATACAGAGAAAACTAAAACGTATATATATAGTGGCAGGAGTCAGGTGAGGTGACGCGTGGGTAGAGGTGGTAGTAGTAGTAGTGGAACTAAGGAGGTGAGGCTAGAGAGGGACCTGCTGGCATCATGTAACAGCAGTTCCCAGGATGGGTAATATCCTCTTGCTTAGTAATTTTGAAATACTGCAACTACCGGATTTTTGCTTTATAGTGTTACTGATAGAAATTAGTGCAGCTTCAATGCATTTTCTCCGTCTTAAGTCGTCTTCTTTAATCACTAGTTTAGCTTCATTGAATTTCATGAGGTGTCCAACATCGTCCCTATGTTGAACACATGCGTTTTTGCAGTCATCATTTCTGCAAGCATTTTTGTGTTCTGCTATCCTAATGTCCAGAGATCTGGCTGTTTCCCCTACATATACTTTGTTACACCCCCCCCATGGTATAGTGTAGATTCCTGCACTTGTGCCAGAATCATGCTTGGGTTTATGTATCAGGTTCCTAATAGTAGTTGAAGAACTGGTAGATATTTTAGCCAGTTTTCTTTCAAACATTTTTGAAACATTAGTGGCAACGTTGCTGACCGGTAAAACGATGTATCTAGGAGGCTTTTCTTCAATATGATTGGTGTTGGTCTTGCTGAGGATACGTGTCGCACGTTTCCTGCAGTCACGTATGAAGTGTAGGGGAAAGTGAAGTGAACTAAAAGAGTTGGTGATGTATGTACATTCTTCTTCGAGGAACTGCGTACTGGAAATTCTGTAGGCTCTCAGAAAGAAGCCAATAACTACAGTGTAAACCCCTGCATTGACTGGTTCGTGGTGCTTGGATTTTGTTCTGGTTAGATCCTTTATCGAAGTGCTGGAAGCGATGGCGTCTTTGGTGTTAGCTTGTGAAAGTAATTTAGAAACGTTCAAGTGCAACCTGGCTTTTGGGAAGAATTATAACTTTGTTGGAAGTGGTGTTGGTGCATGGAGAATTAATGATCTGAAGAGCTCTTTTCTTGCAGTCCTTGATGAAAAAAAGGAGGAATATGTAAATCTGCGAAGGTTCGGTGAATGTATGTACATTCCTCGTCAAGAAACTCAGGACTGCAAATTCGGTATGCTCTTAGGAAAAACCCGATGATGATGCCTCTTTTGGTCTTGGTATCTTGACTGGAATAGAAGTGTGTGAGATCATTTTTATTGGTAGGTTTCCGATAAACTTGAAATCTTAGGTTGTTGTCTACTTTGTGAATGAGGATGTAGAGGAAACGTAGCTTGTCATTGGACTCTTCTTCTAGTGTAAACTGGATCGCCGGTTCAACTGCGTTGAGCCTTGCCTGTAGATTCCGTACATCGAAACGTTTGGGAGTTACTGCGAGGACGTCGTCCACATAACGTAACCAAGTGACGCTTGAAGGGATGATGTTGGCGAAGTGTTCGGACTCTAGGTATTCCATGTACAAGTTGGCTAGGACGGCACTGATGGGAGACCCCATTCCCATGCCGTAGGTTTGTTTGTAGAGCCTGTTATTGAAAACAAAACAGTTGAAATTAACAAAGAGTTCAATCAAGTCAACAAAATCTCCGGGAGGTAGAGGAAGATTAAGGTCCTGATTGACTTTACGTCGTAGAACCTCGATGGCTTTTGTGGTAGGTACTTTTGTGAAAAGGGAAGTCACGTCCAAACTGCTTAGCTTCTTGTTACGGATGGAGAGGTTTCGGATGCGGTTGAGAAGGTCGCATCCGAAACCTCTTCATCCTTAACAAGAAACTAAGCAGTTTGGACGTGACTTCCCTGTTTGTAATACAGTTAAACAGAACAAAGGCAGCTTCACCATCTCTGAAGTCTTAGCAAGAATCCTCCTGAAAACAGTAAACCCTTCCATCACATAGTCTCTCCTGTTAATACTACACAAGCACATTACAGAGAATGAATATTGAAACATTTGTCTAACCAATTTTTATGTTTCCCAAGTAATAGCTTTTATATCCTTTACTCATGTGCAAGTTAATTGTTCTAACATATTGTATTACTACTACTACTACTACTACTACTACTACTACTTATATCACTACTACTACTATTACCACTAGTATTGCACCTCACTCTGAGCCTATATATACTCTCTGTGTCCATGTACAGTTTGTAGAAGGTACGGGACACACCAGAGCACTGCTTACTCACGATGCATTACTCTAACAGAGTAAAGATCAAACCAGCGAGTGGCTCAACCAATGAGTCGTCCAAACTAGCACTTGCAGCTGTCGTTAGTGGCAGGCTGCAAGTCAAATGTAATGCGATTTTATCGCTCAAGGAGGCCTTTGTTGTCGTCTGTACAGACGACACAGAGGTTGAGAAACTACTTACCACTACTGCTACTACCACTCTACGAGACCAGGGATTTCTTGTCTTGACTTCCCCAGCACTGAGGGCCAGGAGAACTGTGTTCCTCAAACGACTCGACAACCTTATCACTGTACAGGCCACTGAAGAAATCAAGTCATCTATCGAAGCAAAGAACCCTTGGGCCAAGGTGGACTTCATTACTAAAATACCCAATGCTTCATCCATGCTGAAGGTCACCTTCAGTGACGTCAACATGGCAGCCAGAGCTCTCGCTGAGGGCCTGGCTATTCACTACTTCCACATCAACCCGGCCTTCATCGAAGCAGAGAAATTTCAACATATCTCACAGTGCTATAATTGTTACTCATACTTACACACCACAAATGATTGTCCTACCAAGGACAAGAAGTTCTGCTCCACCTGTGGCCGTGAGGGTCATGACTTCAAGAATTGCACTACTGCTTCACCACCTAAATGCTTGAACTGCAAGAATGACCACCATACTCTTGTTGCCAGGTGCCCTACCAGAAGAGACATACTCAAGAAACAACAACAACAACAAAAGAAACGTAACCCACAAGCAACCACATATTCTGCTATCGCCAAGCTTCAAGCAGACACAACCAAGATACTACATGCCACGCAAGCTGCTCCCACCACTTCCCTGCCAGCACCTACTGCCGACTCCACCAAGATTCTTTATTGCACTATTTATGCTCATGTACAGAATGCAGCTGAGCCTGGTTCCTTCAACACCACCATCAATGAACTTTTCAAACTAAATAATATGCCCGGCCTCACATTCCCTGCATCACCACCTTCCACTGAGATCCTAAAATCTACTGCAAATATTACCAGCATCACCGCTGCTCCACCGCTGTCACAACCTCCACTAGACACAGAGATGGACCAATCAGAGACCACTGAGAGGTCGGCAAACCCCACCAATGAGAGTCCACTACCGCTTGCATCCACTGCTAGAGCAACTGACCAGTCGGAAATCTCGCCTTCACCAGTTCAGCCACCAGCCAAGAAAGCAAAAACACAAGAAACTGCGGATGCACCTCACGGTGCCACTGACACTGCTGCACCACAACAAGTCCTATACCTGAAGGGTGTATACTTCTACACAACCAAGCAGCATAAGAACACAATGCTGTCTTCAGAAATCCATCAGCACCTCCAGGACGGAACAGTCAAGTATACCTACGACCAAACTGTTACATACACCATTGCAGACATGACCAGACTACTCACTGCCAACACCCAACACCTTGTGGAAGTCGAGTACACCTCAAAGAGGAATTTCAGGATGCTTCAGAATGGGGACCTTGAAGACGGTACCCTTCTCTAGCACGAATATCCATGACCATTCACCATGAAGATAAGTTTCCCCAGCACTATGCTGTCCGCTAAAGCTGGGGTGTGGCTCCAATCGACCCTGTAACTGCTGCCTCTGCCCGACTGCGCTTCTCTTCGGGGAAGTCAGCGCAAGATAGAAGAAGACGACACCCTCCAACCAGAGGGCCAAGAAAGAAGAAAAAAGATGATCGTCACCCCCCACCGGGGGTCCACTGCCGGGTCACCATCTGGAGAAGACCTGGGCCGGAAGTACCGGCGAATCAACATGAATGAATGAAAATGAACACCAACACACGACACTCCACACAGGAGAGCACAGCGCTAGCACGATCGACACCATGCCTTGCCCTTCTAGGGCAGGGTTGGTGCCAGAGCCCGAGTTCGTAGCTCACAAGATGAGGGGGAGTACTTGTGCCTCCTCCCATGGGAGACTTAGGTCTCAGACACTCCCTAGACAGGGAGCCAGTGCTGGGCCACCACTTGGAAGGGCCCGGGCCGGGAGAATACCGGCGAATCTTTAACAACAACAATGTACTGTTTGTAACGGCTTGACAAAGCTCCTGGAGAGCGAAACGTTGCCACAATAAAATGTCACATTAGTTGCACTTGTGTCCTTTTACTTTACAGAGGTACTACTGTATTCCAGGAGTAATTGCAATTGAAAGCATTGTCTTGCTACTCAGGTGAAGACATATGTAACACTTTGAATATTTTAATAAGGCAACGTTACGCCATCTAAAGGCTTTGTCTGTCCAATACAGAGTTTACTAAAGCAGGATTATTGTTGGAGAGCCGTCAGGTGATGAGGAGAGAGGTCAGTTAATGAGAGACATCAGGTGATGAGGAGAGAGGTCAGCTAATGAGGAGAGAGATCAAGTGATGATGAGAGAATTCAGTTAATGAGGAGAGAGAGATCAGGTGATGAGGAGAGATGTCAGCTAATGAGGAGGGAGATCAGGTGATGAGGAGAGAGGTCAGTTAACGAGGAGAGAGAGATCAGGTGATGAGGAGAGAAGTCATATGATAAGGAGAGGTCAACAGAGGCGGAGAGAAATCAGGTGTGGAGGAGAGAAAGGTCAGGTAAGGTGGATAGAGATCAGGTGTAGTGGTGAGAGATCAGGTGAGGCGGAGAGACGTCAGGTTATGAGGCGGTCCCATGTTGCATACGTCAGCTAATTGCAATACATTAATACCTCACTGTTGCAGTTGTCTTACTGCACTTGTCAGTGTTGCTTGCTGTAGAAGGAAATTAATTGTGCTGCAGAAATAAATAAGGTCATATATACATCTCGCTTAACATTTTTACATATTTCTTTATTCTGAAAATAATAACTAAATACAGTATCTCAAAATAGAATGGAAAAAAATCATATATATGAAAAATTTTGCAAATCCTATTTTAGAGATCTATTCATAATTTTCTATTTTCAACGCTAGTCTTCAACAACAGTTCTAACACTCTGTTTTGTTGCTGTAACTACAATTCCAGAGCAAGCTTTTATAAAGCTTAGGGGAATCATGTTAAGCGCCTACAAAGGAAGCACTGCTTTGTATGCGATCTGAAGCTTAACTGATTTGTAGCAAGGGTTTAGCAGATCAGGTAAGGCTCAAGCTCTAGTTGGACTCCGTGGGTAAAGGTTAACCTTTGCCAATAAAGAGATCAAAGAAAATCCATAAAGAAAAACAATCATTAGAAGTGGAAATAATTTGCTTCTTATGTTCAGCGCTTTGATATGACCTTGAGTAAGGTTACACGAAAATATTATAACACGAATTTGAACACAATGAAAAACACGAATAATATATCGTTCTTCTGAAAGTCTGTGATTTAATTAATATTTAATATATAAAATTAATTAATATATAAACCACATTAGCATCTGTGTTAGTAAACAAGAATGGAGACAGCAGCACACGCTAGTAGATGAATGGTTCAGAGAACCGACATGTTGATAAATTAGACACATGTGCAACTCTTGGGTATCTTTATTGAGGAAACGTTTCGCCACACAGTGGCTTCATCAGTCCATACGTAGGAGAAACTTGAAGAACAGGAGGAGAATGAGGTAATCAGTCCCTCAACCTTGAGTCGAAGTGTTCAGTCCATCAATCTTGAGTAGAATTGATGGACTGGACACATCGACTCAAGGTTGAGGGACTGATTACCTCATTCTCCTCCTGTTCTTCAAGTTTCTCCTACGTATGGACTGATGAAGCCACTGTGTGGCGAAACGTTTCCTCAATAAAGATACCCAAGAGTTGCACATGTGTCTAATTTATCAGCACACGCTAGCGGCTGCTTCTTGGCACACTCTCCACCATAGGACCAGCAGCACTATTGAACAAACCACGGAACGGGTGAGATTTGAACCCATGGTGAGTGATTTGTAAAACTCCAGGCCAGTGGGTAAGTCACTAGGCTTGCTGGCTACAATAAGATTCATCCAACTAGGAATATTTTAACAATATAGAGGTTAGCATAGGGCCCACTGTGACCTCAAGTTCAAGTTTATATAGATAAATCTTCCGCCAGTGTATGGTAAAGGGGAAGAAGAGATGGGGAAGACGAAAGGGAGGACGAAAGGGGGTAGAAAAGATTCCCCCTCCACATACACACATAGACACACACGCAAGCTGTCTCACTGCCTCGCGGCCCACCACAGTATCCCTGGCGGCCCACCACAGCATCAGTGCCGGCCCACCATAGCATCAGTGCCGGCCCACCACAGCATCAGTGCCGGCTCACCACAGCATCAATGCCGGCTCACCACAGCATCAGTGCCGGCCTAACCCTGTTTTACAATTGGAACATTTTGAAATTTGTGTGATATTGGCCAAATAACCAATTTCTGATCACTTTACTGGATACTCTAGTTCAAGTCCCCTCAAAGTCGCCATCAAGCATCACTAAATCGTAATAACCTGAGTGTGTCATGCGATAAAATGAGCAGTTTATCTCATGATATACCCATGTCAAGAGGTTTTTCTTGACTGTTTTGAAAACGACATAAAGGTACATATAACGTCTTCAGGTATGTGGGCCACGTTCAATGAGGACATCATATTATCCATGTGTGCAGGATTACCTACCACATGTTCTCTTATCCTCACTTCTAGTATTACAAGTTTAATATTCTCTACGTGCAATATTATAATGTTACCTACCACACGTCAACCAAAGTTATTCAATTCTTTTGCATAACTTTGTTTGATTGAGTTTCATTATCTATCTACACATCTATGAGTTTGGTGCATTTTTGCTAAAAGAATTGTAGGAATAATAATAATAACAACAATAATAATAATAATAATAATAATAATAATAATAATAATAATAATAATATTATTATTATTATTATTATTATTATTATTATTATTATTATTATTATTATTATTATTATTAGAATTATTATTATTATTATTGTTATTATTTTTAATTATTATTATTATTATTATTATTATTATTATTATTATTATTATTATTATTATTATTATTATTATTATTATTATTACTATCTACCTACCTGAAGTCTGCCTGGAGGGTGTTACGGGCATCAGCGATTTTGCAGCTTGGCCTTTCACAAGGCCTCACGGTGAATAACGGCTTGATCAAAGATGCTGTTACTACCAGCCCCAGGCAGTCCAAAGTACGAACTACAGCCGTGCCAGATAGGTACTGACTTCAGGTATTTATCCAACTGTCTATTGAAAACAGCTAGGGGTCTATTGGTAATCCCCCATAGGTATGCTGGGAGGCAACTGAACAGTCTTGGGTTCTTAATATTAATTGTATTAAATAGACTTAAATATATATATATATACATATATATATATATATATATATATATATATATATATATATATATATATATATATATATATATATATATATATGCAAAACAACCACTCTGAAAGAATAGAGAAATTCCAAGCGCTTTCCTGACTACTCACATTATCAAGGAACTATGAAAGTAAAGCATCCAAGGAAGCTATATAAGCTATATAATGCTTTACTTTCATAGTTTCTTGATAATGTGAGTAGTCACGAAAGCGCTTGGAATTTCTCTATTCTTTCAGAGTGGTTGTTTTGCATATTCTGAAATCACCTGTTATCTTATTGCGTATATATATATATATATATATATATATATATATATATATATATATATATATATATATATATATATATATATATATATATATATATATATATATATATATATATGTCGTGCCGAATATGTAAAACTGGTCAATTAGCAAGAACTCATTTAAAATTAAGTCCTTTCTGAAATTTTCTCTTATACGTTTAAAGATATATATTTTTCATTAATGTTAATGTAAAAATATTTAATTTTGCACCAAAAGAATCTTAGAAAACTTACCTAACCTTATTATAACAAGAGCAATTTATTTTAGCCTAACCCAACTAAATATATTTTGAATACGTTTACAATAATTTAATACTAAACAAACACAATCAAATATATTTTTTTCGCTAGGTTCAGAATGATTTTGGCGAAATTATTGCATACACAAATTTTCGCTTGTCTTATATGGCAAGATGAACGTTGCTATTTAAGTCAAGATCGCAAGTTCTGCCTATTCGGCACGATATATATATATATATATATATATATATATATATATATATATATATATATATATATATATATATATATATATATATATATATATATGTCTTGCGGAATAGGTGGAACTTGGGATCTTGGCTTAAATAGCAACGCTCATCTTGCCATATAGGACAAGTGAAAATTTGTGTATGCAATAATTTAGCCAAAATTATTCTGAACCAAACGAAAAAAATATATTTCATTGTGTTTGTTTAGTATTAAATTACTGTAACCAAATCTAAAATATATTTAGTTGGGTTAGGCTAAAATAAATTGTTCTTGTTAAAACAAGGTTAGGTAAGTTTTCTAAGTTCCTTTTGGTACAAAATTAAAAAAAATTGCATTAACATTAATGAGAAAAATATATCTTGAAACGTATAAGAGAAAATTTTAGAAAGAACTTAATTTTAAATGAGTTCTTGCTAATTGACCAGTTTTACATATTCAGCACGACATATATATATATATATATATATATATATATATATATATATATATATATATATATATATATATATATATATGCAAAGGAATTCGCAAGAGCAGGCGAAATATACACAAACACTGATCTCTGGCTGAAGGAGACTCGAACCTACGAACCTTGGAACAAGGTACGCAGTTCTTTACCAACGTACCCACACTGGACAATACCTTTGACAATCTATGGAGAATAGGCAAGTGATTTCTAACATTTCCACTAGTGTAATGATTCTGCAACAAACTAATGACGTACCTTAAATATTCGATGTATTCGCCAACATGCATTCACCAGCATTTATCATTCATATTTTAAAATATCATGACAAAAATGTTTTATTGTTTATAGTTTTCTGTTTCTTACCTGGCAGTTTAGATATTTATGGCATTTTCTTTGGTTCCATTAGCAGCCAGATCTATAAAAACAGAGTTTGGCTATAAAAGTAATTTGTCGATGTTGTAAATTTATTTCACTGTTACTCAGGTAATAATTATAGTTGAAGCCGGATAATGTAGGAGAATGGTGAATAAATAACATCGGTAAATTACCGGCTTCTGGTAATAAAAACAGTTAATTATTATTCAGATAATAAGCACCGATGATTGCTCAGTATTTTTATCTGTGAATAATGATTATCAATTGCTGATATTGTTGAATTAACATGCTAATGAACTAACGGCATTAAGTAATTAAGTGCGTCCCCCAGCACACTGGCAGTGTAGCCACAGACGTTAATGATGTGGTGTGAAATGTTTTGATCTTGCGATATCAATGTTATTAAAATCTATTCGAAGTGCATTACGATATAAGGTTCATTAACCTTCTCGGAAAAGAAAGACATACTGGCACAGTCAGCAGTGTTAAGTTTTGCAAGAAGTTTGATTAACTGTCCCTGAATGTTTTACATGCTATTATTCACTATTATGTTAAGTCACCTTCTTGTAATACGGTTGTACAAAGTTTAAAAGTGATATTCGTAGAAAACTGCCTTTCCATATGCCTATCTTTTCTTATTTCCCATTTCTCTCTGTTTTCCTTATCATAAATAACAGGATATATTGTTCATCAGAAGCAAATGGTTTCATTCACCACCCAGATGTATAATATCAAGTTCTACATTATAACTTTTACTCTCCACATCATATTTAGCCTCTCATGACCCTGTTCAAGCAGCATATATATTTTAATCAATAATAATCCTGTTCAGATAGTTACTTTTACTGTCTCATAGCTTACGTTATATAAATTTTATTTACATTTACTAACATCCTGGGTAATTGTTATTGTGAGTCCTCTCACGTAACAACCACTCTCAATTTCCAGTAGTATCGCATTTTAATCAATGTTCTAAGCCAGAAAATATATATTTATCACGGTTCTTAAAAAAAGAAAAAACGTTAAATTCTATGCCTTAAATTTGTTTTGAGACTCATATAGTCGCCATTATGCTGAATCTGACAGACCTTTTTCCAAGATTTCTTAGTCTTTTTCTATGATCAATTGGTCTCTCTTCCTCTATACTCTATGTATATATGTATATATATAAATATATATATATATATATATATATATATATATATATATATATATATATATATATATATATATATATATATATATATGTCGTGCCGAATACATAAAACTGGTCAATTAGCAAGAACTCATTTAAAATTCAGCTCTTTCTAAAATTTTCTCTTATACGTTTAAAGATATATTTTTTCATTAATGTTAATGTAAAAATTTTTAATTTTGCTCCAAAAGAATCTTAGAAAACTTACCTAACCTTATTATAACAAGAACAATTTATTTTAGCCTAACCCAACTAAATATATTTTAAATACGTTTACAATAATTTAGTACTAGACAAACACAGTGAAATATTTTTTTTTTCGTTAGGTTCAGAATGATTTTGACGAAATTATTGCATACACAAATTTTCACTTGTCCTATATGCCAAGATGCAATAATTTCTCCAAAATCATTCTGAACCTAACGAAAAAAATATATTTCACTGTGTTTGTTTAGTATTAAATTATAGTAAACAAATCTAAAATATATTTAGTTGGGTTAGGCTAAAATAAATTGCGCTTGTTATAATAAGGTTTGGTAAGTTTCCTAAGATTCTTTTGGTGCAAAATTAAAAATTTTACATTAACATTAATGGAAAAATATATCTTTAAGCGTATAAGAGAAAATTTCAGAAAGGACTTAATTTCTAATGAGTTCTTGCTAATTGACCAGTTTTACATATTCGGCACGACATATATATATATATATATATATATATATATATATATATATGTATATATATATATATATATATATATATATATATATATGTCGAGCCGAATATGTAAAACTGGTCAATTAGCAAGAACTCATTTAAAATTAAGTCCTTTCCGAAATTTTCTCTTATTCGTTTAAAGATATATATTTTTTCATTAATGTTAATGTAAAAAAATTTAATTTTGCACCAAAAGAATCTTAGAAAACTTACCTAACCTTATAATAACAAGAACAATTTATTTTAGCCTAACCCAACTAAATATATTTTAAATACGTTTACAATAATTTAGTACTAAACAAACACAATCAAATATATTTTTTTCGTTAGGTTCAGAATGATTTTGACGAAATTATTGCATACACAAATTTTCACTTGTCCTATATGCCAAGATGAGCGTTGCTATTTAAGCCAATATAGCAAGTTCTGCCTATTCGGAACGACATATATATATATATATATATATATATATATATATATATATATATATATATATATATATATATATATATATATATATATATATATATATATATACGTATATATATATATATATATATATATATATATATATATATATATATATATATATATATATATATATATATATATATATGTATATATATGCAATAAGATCACAGTAAACAGGTGATTTCAAAATATGCAAAACAACCACTCTGAAAGAATAGAGAAATTCCAAGCGCTTTCATGACTACTCACATTATATTTCACCCATAGTTCCTTGATAATGTGAGTAGTCACGAAAGCGCTTGGAATTTCTCTATTCTTTCAGAGTGGTTGTTTTGCATGTATATATATATATATATATATATATATATATATATATATATATATATATATATATATATATATATATATATATATATATATATGTATATATATATGTATATATATATATATATATATATATATATATATATATATATATATATATATATATATATATATATATATATATATATATGTCGTGCCGAATATGCAAAACTGGTTAATTAGCAAGAACTCATTTAAAATTAAGTCATTTTGAAATTTTCTATTATACGTTTAAAGATATATTTTTTCATTAATGCTAATGTAAACAAAATTATTTTTGCACCAAAAGAATCCTAGGAAATTTACCTAACCTTATTATAAAAACAGCAATTTATTTTAGCCTAACTCAACTAAACATATTTTAGATTTGTTTACAGTAATTTAGTACTAAACAAACACGGTGAAATATTTTTTTTTCGTTAGGTTCAGAATGATTTTTGCGAAATTAATGCATACACAATTTTCACTCGTCTTATATGGCAAGATGAGGTTTGCTATTGAAGCCAAGATCGCAAGTTCTGCCTATTCGGCAGGACATATATATATATATATATATATATATATATATATATATATATATATATATATATATATATATATATATATATATATATATATATATATATATACATATATATATATATATATATATATATATATATATATATATATATATGTCGTGCCGAATATGTAAAACTGGTCAATTAGCAAGAACTCATTTAAAATTAAGTCCTTTCTAAAATTTTCTCTTATACGTTTAAAGATATGTTTTTTCATTAATGTTAATTTAAAAAATTTTAATTTTGCACCAAAAAAATCTTAGAAAACTTACCTAACCTTATTATAACAAGAACAATTTATTTTAGCGTAACCTAACTAAATATATTTTAGATTTGTTTACAATAATTTTATAGTAAACAAACACATTGAAATATGTTTTTTTTGTTAGGTTCTGAATGATTTTGGCGAAATTATTGCATACACAAATTTTCACTTGTCCTATATGGCAAGATGAGCGTTGTTATTTAAGCCAAGATCCCAAGTTCGGCCTATTCGGCACTACACACACACACACACACACACACACACACACACACACACACACACACACACACACACACACACACACACACACATATATATATATATATATATATATATATATATATATATATATATATATATATATATATATATATATATATATATATATATGCAAACCAACCACTCTGAAAGAATAGAGAAATTCCAAGCGCTTTCGTGACTACTCACATTATCGTTGATAATGTGAGTAGTCACGAAAGCGCTTGGAATTTCTCTATTCTTTCAGAGTGGTTGTTTTGCATATTTTGAAATCACCTGTTTACTGTGATCTTATTGCATATATATATATATATATATATATATATATATATATATATATATATATATATATATATATATATATATATATATATGTATATATATATATATATATATATATATATATATATATATATATATATATATATATATATATATATATATATATATATATATATATATATATATATATATATATATAAGGGAATAGGATGTTCGGGTGAGATATAAGCGACAATTCACAGAAAGGTTCGCTAGTGCTAAGATGAGTAGTGGGGGGGGGGTTGAAGAGGGTTGGATGAGTTTTAAAAATGCAGTTGTGGAAAATTACATTTACCTGGATGAATCTCATTACATACATTCAAGTAAATGGTAACAAAGATAATTTTTATTTATCAAAGTTACAGAGACAAGTAGAAATTTTTAGGACACATAGGTCGCAAAAATGTCCCCCTTCGATACCTACCATCTATCTCTCCACAAGTTGCTCTAGACCTTTGTTAATTGCAAATGAAGTGTACATACACACCAGAAATTCTGGAAAAATTATTATAATTTTTTTGGACTGTTTATTAAAATTAACAAATGATTACATATACACATTTATATAACGGAAGGAGCGTTTATAATCATAACACTCACCAATTAGTCTGGAGATTACTGTGTATGATACTCAAAAACCTTCCTCTAACTAAATTTATGATGATAATACTGGCCAGAATTACAAACATAATTTAGATAGCTTTGCTGAGGTTCCTGGAGCTGTCCTGTATATCGATTTAATGCTCAAATTATGCAGAAATGCACATCCAAAAATTTTGGCTCCTATTTGAGAGGTTTAAGCCCAATATAACCTCTAGAGCGACGAAAATTATACACATTATTTAAAGTAACGTTTTCTTGGCTCATTCAAAAACAATGACGACTCTTCCCTGCTCGTCAGCGCAGGCGCCGAGCTTCCCATTTTTTATAATATAACTTTTATTAAATACAATATATTTTATTAATTTACATACAAATACACCATTTTTGGAAAAATATACTATATATTTTCCACAGCAGTATTAGAATGTGGGGCAGAAGTTTGTTGTTATAGGAGGGTGGGGGCAGGAGGAAAGAGGAGTGAGTGGTGGAATGATGAAGTAAAGGGTGTGATAAAAGAGAAAAAGTTAGCTTATGAGAGATTTTTACAAAGCAGAAGTGTTATAAGAAGAGCACAGTATATGGAGAGTAAAAGAAGAGAGTGGTGAGAGAGTGCAAAAGGAGTGCAGATGATAGAGTGGGATAGGTACTGTCAAGAAATTTTAATGAAAATAAGAAACAAAATTTGGAGTGAGTTAAACAAGTTAAGAAAGCCTAGGGAACTTATGGATTTGTCAGTTAAAAACAGATCAGGTGAGTTAGTAGATGGGGAGATGGAGGTATTAGGTAGATGGCGAGAATATTTTGAGGAACTTTTAAATGTTAAGGAAGAAAGAGAGGCGGTAATTTCATGCACTGGCCAGGAAGGTATACCATCTTTTAGGAGTGAAGAAGAGCAGAATGTAAGTGGTGGGGAGGTACGTGTGGCATTATGTAGAATGAAATGGGGTAAAGCAGCTGGAACTGATGGGATCATTACAGAAATGTTAAAAGCAGAGGGGGATATAGTGTTGGAGTGGTTGGTACTTTTGTTTAATAAATGTATGAAAGAGGGGAAGGTACCTAGGGATGTATTGTTCCTTTATATAAAGAGAAGGGGGACAAAAGAGATTGTAAAAATTATAGAGGAATAAGTTTACTGAGTATACCAGGAAAAGTGTACAGTTGGGTTATTATTAAAAAAATTAGAGGTAAGACAGAATGTAGGATTTCGGATAAGCAAGGAGGTTTCAGAGTGGGTAGGGGATGTGTAGATCAAGTGTTTACATTGAAGCATATATGTGAACAGTATTTAGATAAAGGTAGGGAAGTTTTTATTGCATTTATGGATTTAGAAAAGGCAAATGATAGAGTGGATAGGGGAGCAATGTGGCAGATGATGCAAGTATATGGAATAGGTTGTAAGTTACTAAATGCTGTAAAGAGTTTTTATGAGGATAGTGAGGCTCAGGTTAGGGTGTGTAGGAGAGAGGGAGACTACTTCCCAGTAAAAGTAGGTGTTAGACAGGGATGTGTAATGTCACCATGGTTGTTTAATATATTTATAGATGGGGTTGTAAAAGAAGTAAATGCTAGGGTGTTCGGGAGAGGGGTGGGATTAAATTGTGGGGAATCAAATACAAAATGGGAATTGACACAGTTACTTTTTGCTGATGATACTGTGCTTATGGGAGATTCTAAAGAAAAATTGTAAAAGTTAGTGGATGAGTTTGGGAGTGTGTGTAAAGGTAGAAAGTTGAAAGTGAACATAGAAAAGAGTAAAGTGATAAGGGTATTAAATGATTTAGATAAATAAAAGTTGAATATCAAATTGGGGAGGAGGAGTATGGAAGAAGTGAATGTTTTCAGATATTTGGGAGTTTACGTGTCAGCGGATGGATTTATGAAGGATGAGGTTAATCATAGAATTGATGAGGGAAAAAAGGTGAGTGGTGTGTTGAGGTATATGTGGAGTCAAAAAACGTTATCTATGGAGGCAAAGAAGGGAATGTATGAAAGTATAGTAGTGCCAACACTCTTATATGGGTGTGAAGCTTGGGTGGTAAATGCAGCAGCGAGGAGACGGTTGGAGGCGGTTGGAGGCAGTGGAGATGTCCTGTCTAAGGGCAATGTGTGGTGTAAATATTATGCAGAAAATTCGGAGTGTGGAAATCAGGTGTGTAGTTAATAAAAAATATCAGTCAGAGGGCTGAAGAGGTGTTGTTGAGGTGGTTTAGTCATTTAGAGAGAATGGATCAAAGTAGAATGACATGAAGAGCATTTAAATCTGTAGGAGAAGGAAGGTGGGGTAGGGGTCGTCCTCGAAAAGGTTGGAAGGAAGGAGTAAGGAATGTTTTGTGGGCGAGGGGCTTGGACTTCCAGCAGGCGTGCATGAGTGTGTTCGATAGGAGTGAATGGAGACGAATGGTATTTGGGACCTGACGATCTGTTGGAGTGTGAGCAGGGTAATATTTAGTGAAGGGATTCAGGGAAGCCAGTTATTTTTATATAGCCTGAATTGAGTCCTGGAAATGGGAAGTACAATGTCTGCACTCTGAAGGAGGGGTTTGGGATATTAGCAATTTGGAGGGATATGTTGTGTATCTTCATACGTATATTCTTCTAAACTGTTGTGTTCTGAGCACATCTGCAAAAACAGTGATTATGTGTGAATGAGGTGAAAGTGTTGAATGATGATGAAAGTATTTTCTTTTTGGGGATTTTGGGGTCGAATGCAGAAGACCGAGTATAAGGACCAAAAGAAAGAATATCAATTCCAGAAGTCAGTATCAGAAACGATAGAGTATTAGGACTAGAGGACATTATCTCCACCTGAAGAAAAATCATTAGGATAAGTAGACAATGCATCAAACAATGAAAAAAGTGCATCAGAACCAGAAAACAATGTATTCATTATCAAGACTAAGTGACAAGCCAAACTGATAGTAACAGCACCGGTAGAGAGTGTACTTTTTTCATAAGTCTTAGTACCACGGTAAAGACAAGAAAATAAAGTAGAATGACAGAAGAGAGGATAGTAAAATAACAAATAAACAGAAAATCGGGACCAACAGGATCAACAGAAAATATCTTAAATAGAAAACAGATTATTTACTCCAGCAGACTCACTGAAGCGTCAGAAAACATTATCAAGGTCAATTGACAGTATCATTTGACATTGTCATAGAATCAGGCGAGTATGAGGTATTAGGGCAAGGAAAAGAGTATCAGGGCCAGTATACAGCATCCACCGCCAGTTAACATTGTATCCTATTCAGTACAAAGTATAGTGGACCAAAGACAACATTAAGATCAGAGCTAAAAGTGTCATGACAAGTAGATAATATCAGTGCCATAAGACAGAATATCAGACCCAGAAGAAGACGCAGCAGGAAAAGAAGACAAAGTATTAGGAGACAGAGTATCGAGACTAGAACAGAGTATCTGAACTAGAAGACAAGGTATCGGTGCCACAAGACAAAGTATCAGGATCGAAAGACAGAGTATCAGGATCAGACAAGAGAATATCAGCACCAGAAGATTAAGTATCAGGATCAGAAGAAAGAGTATCAGGTTCATATAACAGTGTCAGGATCATAAGACGAAGTATCAGGGCCAGAAGAAAGCTTATCAGATCCAGAAGACAATGTATTAAGAGACAACATCAGGAACAAAAAAAGTACCTGAACCAGAAAAGAGAGTAACAGGACCAGAATACGAAGCATTAGGACCAGAAGACAGAGTATTACGACCAAAAGACAGAGTATCAAAACCAGAAGACAGCATTAGGATCAGACAATAAAGACTCAGGATCAAAAGACAAAGTATTAGGATCAGACAATAGAGACTCAGGATCAGAAAACAAAGTATCACACCAGAAGAGTGAGCATCTGATCCAGATGATAGAGTATCTGTACAGGGAGACAGTGGGTACTGACCAGAAGGCAGAGTATCATGGTCAGAAGACCCAGAAGGAATAGTATCATGATCAGAAGACCCAGGAGAGACAGTAACAGGATCAAATAATGAGCGATTGTAAACCAGCTTGAGACGATACCTTGGATCACAATAATGATATCCAGAATTTAAGCAGTTCAAATTCTTTTCATTTTACATTTTGGAATCCAGATTGGGTCTAGCCTACAGTAGCCTGTTACGAATACCTCTACCTGTGTGTTCGAAATTCTTGGAAAATCTTTGTTTAATTAAGTATCTTCTGGTGAATACAGAGAAGGTTTAATTGAGGTGAGGAAATATTTTCTGTGTAAACGTTGTCTGTGGAATGTCTGATTCTATTTGAAGCCAGTTTTGCTTTGTGTGAGAGAATATATTTGCAAGACTGAAAGTGGGATCCTTATCTTCGTGTTTACGGGTCGACTGCTGAATACAAAGTGGAGCTTATCTAAGTCACTATTTGTATTCACCATAGTATGGGCGGAGTTATATCCTTTATACGTATTCACCTTGTGATTAGTGGAGGAGAATTACCTTTATGCTGATTGGTGACTTTGTTAGGAGTGCAAATATTTCTTGGTGTTTCTTAGTGGTTGCTTCAGGGGGCGTTTGCCCGAGCTTGCTATTGATTGGTGGGCTGATAAGAAGAGGGTGGAGCTTCCTCTGTATTTCTTCGAGTGATTGATTCTACCATCAATTTTATTTGAAAGATATTTCTTCTGAATGTATATTCCCGTGATATGTAATAAATACTTTTTGTTTATTATATCTTTTATGAAACATGAAACGAAAAAACTATTACCTGAAGTTTATTCCTATAAACAAGATATAGGACGATAAGTATATGATATATTTCCACCTTTGATTAAAATTTACCCTCAGAGCAGACCGTCAATTAATTTCTTTCTGCCCCGACCGGAATTTAGCAAAAAATAATGGCTTTTCTTCAGACACTGATTCTTAGTATGATCTAGATATCTTAATCCCTATTAAGACATTGTTCCCTTCTCAGTCATTGTTCCTTCATTAGACTTGCGTCCATCCTAGATCGCAGTCCTTCCGTAGACTGTGCTCTAAGGACGGACCTTGGTCCTGCATTAGATCGCTGTTTTTTTCCTAAGGCCTCGATCCTTCTTTAGACCGTGGTCTCTTCTCAGGCCTTGGTGTGTCTTTGACTTTCGTCATTTCATAACCCTAGGTCTCTATTCAGATACTGACCACTTATCACACTTAAGTACCTCTGTCGTTAGTTCTTCACTTACCGTTTTAACTTTCGTCAGGAACTTTCTCATCTGCCGTAATCCCCTCTACAATACTGTGAGTTTTGTTTTCATTTTTCCTTCTGTATTCTATCCATTTTTACCTGTACAAGATATTTAAATTTCAGTACAGTATGGTTATTAGACTCTATTAGATTTCTCTTACATCAACAGCATTTAGTGTGAAGAGCAAGTCCAGTCTCCCTGGCTCTTCCCCTCTTCTAATCTCATCTTTCATCTCATGTTTTAACTCATGAAGTTTTCCATCACTGCTTCCGTAACTTTGATCAAAGTTACTCAAATACGTGAACATCGAAATGTCTGTTGCACACAAGGCTTAAAATCCTCAAAGTTTGCTAACAAA
>NC_091331.1:31727489-31787489 GCF_038502225.1 Cherax quadricarinatus
ACATCTCTGCATGGGTCCTGTGAGAGGGAGCAGAAATGCTATGTGTACCACTAACACATCAAAACATCTATCGAAACAGGGCGACTACTTGAGTTATGGAAGACAGACACGAAGCGTTAAACTACAGACCAGTGTCACTAACATGTTAAGGGGTCATCCCACACACACTAAAACAACAGACATTGCCTCACTCCACAAAGGTGGCAATAATGCAATTGCAAGGAACTACAGACCGATAGCACTAACATCCCATATCATAAAAATCTTTGTGAGGGTTCTAAGAAGCAAGATAGCCAACCACCTAGATACCCATCAGTTACACAAACCAGGGCAACACGGGTTTAAAGCAGGTCGCTCCTGCCTTTCCCAGGTACTAGACCACTATGACAAGGTCCTGGATGCTGTAGATGATAAATTAAATACAGATGTAGTATACACAGACTTTGCAAAAGCTTTCGACAAGTGTAACCATGGTGTAATTGCACACAAAATACGTGATAAAGAAATAACGGGAAAAGTTGGTAGATGGATCTACAACTTCCTGACAAATAGAACACAAGAGTAAAGTCCCAGGCAGCCACGGTAAAAACCTCTGTTCCACAGTACAGTACTGGCTCCAATTCTATTCCTCATCCTCATTTCTGACATAGACAGAGATGAAAGCCATAGCTCCGTGTCTTCCTTTGCAGATGACACCCGAATCATCATGACTGTGACCTTCATCACGAGTCTCCAAGCGGACACTAAAACAATATGAAGTTCAACGAGCAGAAATTTCAACTTCTCAGATATGGGAAACTTGAAGAAATTAAAAATGTGTCAGGGTATACAACAAATTCTAACCATACAATCGAGCAGAAAAGTAATGTGAAGGACCTAGGAGTGATAATGTCAAAGGATCTCGCCTTCAAAGACGACAACAATGTATCTACCTCATCCGCTAGAAAAAATGATAGGATGGATAATGAGAACCTTCAAAACTAGGGATGCCAAGCCCATTCACGGCTGGCGGCTTTGCAGACCTGAAGAGTGTACATAGAACTTTCACGATAAGGCACCTAAACTACTAGAAACAGTTGAAGGTCTTTGATCTGTATTCCCTCGAACGCATGCGAGAGAGATACATGATAATATACACTTGGAAGGTCCTGGAGTGATTGGTACCAAACCTGCACACGAAAATCACTCCCTATGAAAGCAAAAGACTTGGCAGGAGATGCTACATTCCCCTGATGAAAAGCAGGGGCGCCACGAGTACACTGAGAGACAACACAGTAAGTGTCCGAGGTCCTAGACTGTTCAATTATCTCCCAGCATACATAAAGGGGATTACCAATAAAACCCTGGCTGTCTTCAAGAAGGCACTGGACAGGCAGCTAAAGTCAGTACCTTACCAACCGGGATGTGGTTCGCATGTCAGCTTCTGTGCAGCCAGCAGTAACAACCTGGTTGATCAGACCCTGATCCACCATGATGCCTGGTCTCAGACCAGGCGGCGGGGGCGTTAACCCCCGAAACCCTCTCCAGGTAAGCTCCAGGTATGCAAAGTCATGGAGAAGATTATCAGGAGAAGAGTAGTGGAGCACCTAGAAAGAAATGAACCTAACGACAACCAGCACGGTTTCAAGGACAGGAAATCCTGTGTCACAAACCTACTGGAATTCTATGATAAGGTGACAGCAGTAAACGAAGAGAGAGGGGGAGGGGTAGATTGCGTTTTCTTGGACTGTAAGAAGGCTTTTGACACAGTTCACTACAAGAGATTACTGCATAAACTGGAAGACCAGACAGGTGTAACAGGGAAGGCACTGCAGTAGATCAGGGAATACAGGTAGGGAAGACATCAGCGAGTCATGGTACGTGACAAAGTATCACAGTGGGAGCCTGTGACCAGCGGGGATCCAGAGCGGTCAGTCCTTGGACCAGTGCTATTTTTGGTAAATGTGAATGACAAGACGCAAAAGAACAGACTCAGAATTGTCCCTGTTTGCAGATGATATGAAGTTAATGAGAAGAATTAAATCAATTGAGGACCAGGCAGGACTACAAAGAGACCTGAACAGGCTGTAAGCCTGATCCAGCAACTGGCTCCTCGAATTTAACCCCGCCAAATGCAAAGTCGTGAAGACCGGGGAAGGGCAAAAAAGACCGCAGACAGAGTATAGGCTAGATGGCTAAAGACTGCAAACCTCCCTCAAGGAAAAGGATGTTGGGGTGAGTATAATACCGAACACATCTCCTGAAGAGCACATCAACCAATAAATGGCTGCAGCACATGGGCGCCAGGGAAACCTGAGACTAGCATTCCGAGACCTCAGTATGGAATCGTTCAAGACTTTGTACACCGTGTACGTCAGGCCCATACTGGTCAGGCACGTCAAGAAATTAGAGAAAGTACGAAGGTTTGCAACAACGCTAATCCAGAGCTAAGGGGAATGTCCTACGAAGAGAGGTTAAGAGAAATCGGCCTGACGACAATGGAGGACACGAGGGTTAGGTGAGACATAATGACGACATAGAAAATACTGCGAGGAATTGACATGGTGCACAGAGGCAGGATGTTCCAAAATGGGACACAGAAACAAGGGGTCACAATTGGAAGTTGAAGACTCAGATGAGTCAAAGAGATGTTTGGAAGTATTTTTTGGTTAGAGTTGTCAGGAAGTGGATTAGTCTGACTAGTGATGTAATGGAGGTAGGCAACATACATAGTTTTAAGACGAGGTATAATAAAGCTCATAGATTAGGGAGAGAGAGGCCCTAGTAGGGATCAATGAAGAGGCGGGGTCAGGAGCTATGTATCAACCCCTTCAACCACAAAGAGGTGAGTACAAATAGGTGAGTACACTTTCACATAGATACAGACACACACACACGCACACACACACACACACACAGAAGACCACAGACAGAGTATAGGCTAGGTGGACAAAGACTGCAAACCTCACTCAAGGAGAAAGATCTTGGGGTGAGTATAACACCGAGCATGTCTCCGGAAGCACACATCAATCAGATAACTGCTGCAGCATATGGGCGCCTGGCAAACCTGAGAACAGCATTCCGATAACTTAGTAAGGAATCGTTCAAGACACTGTACACCGTGTATGTCAGGCCCATACTGGAGTATGCAGCACCTGTTTGGAACCCGCACTTGATAAAGCACGTCAAGAAACTAGAGAAAGTACAAAGGTTTGCCACAAGGTTAGTTCCAGAGCTAAGGGGAATGTCCTATGAAGAAAGATTAAGGGAAATCGGCCTGACGACACTGGAGGACAGGAGGGTCAGGGGAGACATGATAACGACATATAAAATACTGCGTGGAATAGACAAGGTGGACAAAGACAGGATGTTCCAGGGAGGGGACACAGAAACAAGAGGCCACAATTGGAAGTTGAAGACACAAATGAGTCAGAGAGATATTAGGAAGTATTTCTTCAGTCATAGAGTTGTAAGGCAGTGGAATAGCCTAGAAAATGACGTAGTGGAGGCAGGAACCATACACAGTTTTAAGACGAGGTTTGATAAAGCTCATGGAGCGGGGAGAGAGAGGGCCCAGTAGCAACCGGTGAAGAGGCGGGGCCAGGAACTAAGACTCGACCCCTGCAACCACAAATAGGTGAGTACAAATAGGTGAGTACACACACACACACACACACGCACACACACACACACACACACACACACACACACACACACACACACACACACACACACACACACACACACACAGGCTGGACTTAGTATTCACCTTGAGTAGTGCAGATATCGAGGACATCACATATGAAAGACCCCTTGGGGCCAGTGACCATGTGGTTTTAAGCTTCGAATACACAGTAGAGCTACAAGTGGAGGGAGAAGCAGGAAGGCCAGGACGAATGAAGCCAAACTACAAGAAAGGGGACTACACAGGAATGAGGAACTACCTGAACGGGGTTCAGTGGGACAGAGAACTGGCAGGGAAGCCAGTTAATGAGATGATGGAATATGTAGCAACAAAATGCAAGGAGGCTGAGGAGAGGTTTGTACCCAAGGGTAACAGGAGTAATGAAAAAGCCAGGATGAGCCCATGGTTTACCCAAAGGTGCAGGGAGGCAAAAACCAAGTGTGCTAGGGAATGGAAGAAATATAGAAGGCAAAGGACCCAGGAGAATAAGGAGAACAGTCGTAGAGCCAGAAACGAATATGCACAGATAAGAAGGGAGGCCCAAAGACAATATGAAAATGACATAGCAGCGAAAGCCAAATCTGACCCGAAACTGTTGTACAGCCACATCAGGAGGAAAACAACAGTCAAGGACCAGGTAATCAGGCTAAGGAAGGAAGGAGGAGAGACAACAAGAAATCACCGTGAAGTATGTGAAGAACTCAACAAGAGATTCAAAGAAGTGTTCACAGAGGAGACAGAAGGGTCTCCAGAAAGACGGAGAGGTGGGGCACACCACCAAGTGCTGGACACAGTGCACACAACCGAGGAAGAAGTGAAGAGGCTTCTGAGTGAGCTAGATACCTCAAAGGCAATGGGGCCAGATAACATCTCCCCATGGGTATTGAGAGAGGGAGCAGAGGCGCTATGTGTACCCCTAACAACAATATTCAATACATCTATCGAAACAGGGAGATTGCCTGAGGCATGGAAGACAGCAAATGTAATCCCAATCTTTAAAAAAGGAGACAGACATGAAGCATTAAACTACAGACCAGTGTCACTGACATGTATAGTATGCAAAATCATGGAGAAGATTATCAGGAGAAGAGTGGTGGAACACCTAGAAAGGAACGATCTCATCAACAGCAGCCAACATGGTTTCAGGGACGGGAAATCCTGTGTCACAATCCTACTGGAGTTCTATGACATGGTGACAGCAGTAAGACAAGAGAGAGAGGGGTGGGTGGATTGCATTTTCTTGGACTGCAAGAAGGCGTTTGACACAGTTCCACACAAGAGATTGGTGCAAAAACTGGAGGACCAAGCAGGGATAACAGGGAAGGCACTACAATGGATCAGGGAATACTTGTCAGGAAGACAGCAGCGAGTCATGGTACGTGGCGAGGTGTCAGAGTGGGCACCTGTGACCAGCGGGGTCCCGCAGGGGTGAGTCCTAGGACCAGTGCTGTTTCTGGTATTTGTGAACGACATGACGGAAGGAATAGACTCTGAGGTGTCCCTCTTTGCAGATGACGTGAAGTTGATGAGAAGAATTCACTCGATCGAAGACCAGGCAGAACTACAAAGGGATCTGGACAGGCTGCAGACCTGGTCCAGCAATTGGCTCCTGGAGTTCAATCCCACCAAGTGCAAAGTCATGAAGATTGGGGAAGGGCAAAGAAGGCCGCAGACGGAGTACAGTCTAGGGGGTCAGAGACTACAAACCTCACTCAAGGAAAAAGATCTTGGGGTGAGTATAACACCAGGCACATCTCCTGAAGCGCACATCAACCAAATAACTGCTGCAGCATATGGGCGCCTAGCAAACCTCAGAACAGCATTCCGACATCTTAATAAGGAATCATTCAGGACCCTGTACACCGTGTATGTTAGGCCCATATTGGAGTATGCGGCACCAGTTTGGAACCCACACCTAGCCAAGCACGTGAAGAAACTAGAGAAAGTGCAAAGGTTTGCAACAAGACTAGTCCCAGAGCTAATAGGTATGTCCTACGAGGAGAGGTTAAGGGAAATCAACCTGACGACACTGGAGGACAGGAGAGATAGGGGGGACATGATAACGAGATACAAAATAATGAGAGGAATTGACAAGGTGGACAAAGACAGGATGTTCCAGAGATTGGACACAGTAACAAGGGAACACAGTTGGAAGCTGAAGACACAGATGAATCACAGGGATGTTAGGAAGTATTTCTGCAGCCACAGAGTAGTCAGTAAGTGGAATAGTTTGGGAAGCGATGTAGTGGAGGCAGGATCCATACATAGCTTTAAGCAGAGGTATGATAAAGCTCACGGCTCAGGGAGAGTGACCTAGTAGCGATCAGTGAAGAGGCGGGGCCAGGAGCTCGGACTCGACCCCCGCAACCTCAACTAGGTGAGTACAACTAGGTGAGTACACACACACACACACACACACACACACACACACACACACACACACACACACACACACACACACTCACAAACACACTCACACACACACACAGTGGAATCTTTCGTTTTTAACTAGTTAATGAGATGAAGCTGCGCAAGTCCTCTCAGCTTACTTACATAAATCTTAGATTATTAATATTCAGTCTCCTGATTAATATTGATCTTCCTGATTAATTCTGTAGATATTGATAGATTAGATGATTAATCCCAATACTGATAACATGTCTGGATTTTTTAAAATTTAGATAGCATTGCAAGACAGCATTTACTTTGGATTTGTCACAATGTGTTCTTAAAACGCGAAATGGAAACGGTAATAGAGGAACACTCCATTAGGGAAGTTTGGCTATGCCTAACAGGTTCTTGTCACATCTAACAATTTTTACTCACTCAACAGATAACCACAAAATGAATTAGATGACGAATTTGTCAGTCTTTTACCAAAATTAAATCAGTGGAATGATAATCGTTCAGAACGGACCGAAATCACATATACCTATATATATCTATCTATCTATCTATATATATATATATATATATATATATATATATATATATATATATATATATATATATATATATATATATATATATATATATATATATACACATCAAGGATTATGTGGAGTAAAATAAAGGTTGGATGTGAACTGGAGAAGAGAGAAATGTAGAGGAGAGAGAGAGATTTTGGGAAATGGTGAGTAAATGCGTGGGGAGTTTCGAACCAAGTGTGAAAGTAATGGTGCTTGGAGATTTCAATGCTAAAGTGGGCAAAAATGTTTTGGAGGGAGTAGTAGGTAAATTTGGGGTGCCAGGGGTAAATGAAAATGGGGAGCCTTTAATTGAGCTATGTGTAGAAAGAGGTTTGGTAATAAGTAATACAAATTTTATGAAGAAGACAGTAAATAAATATACAAGGTATGATATAGCATGTAATGAAAGTTGTTTGTTAGATTAGGTATTAGTGGATAAAAAGTTGATGGGTAGGCTCCAGGATGTACACGTTTATTGAGGGGCAACTGTTATATCGGATCATTATTTAGTTGTAGTTACAGTTAGAGTGAGAGATAGATGGGAAAAGAGGAAAATGGCAACAACAAGCAAGAGGGACGTGAAAGAGTATAAACTAAGGGAGGAGGAAGTTCGGGTGAGATATAAGCAACTATTGGCAGAAAGGTGGGCTGGTGCAAGTATGAGTAGTGGGAGGGTTGAAGAGGGTTGGAATAGTTTTAAAAACGCAGTATTAGAATGTGGGGCAGAAGTTTGTGGTTAAAGGAGGGTGGGTGCAGGAGGAAAGAGGAGTAATTGGTGGAATGATGAAGTAAAGGGTGTGATAAAAGAGAAAAAGTTAGCTTATGAGAGGTTTTTACAAAGAAGAAGTGTTATTAGAAGTGTAGAGTATATGGAGAGTAAAAGAAAGGTGAAGAGAGTGGTGAGAGAGTGCAAAAGGAGAGCAGATGATAGAGTGGGAGAGGCACTGTCAAGAAATTTTAATGAAAATCAGAAAAAAAATTGGAGTTAAACAAGTTAAGAAAGCCTAGAGAACGAATGAATTTGTCAGTTAAAAACAGAGTAGGGGAGTTAGTAGATGGCGAGAATATTTTGAGGAACTTTTAAATATCGACGAAGAAAGGGAAGCGGTAATTTCATGCACTGGCCAGGGACGTATACCATCTTTTAGGAGTGAAGAAGAACACGAAGTGAGTGTGGGGTAGGTGCATGAGGCATTACGTAGAATGAAAGGGGGTAAAGCAGCTGGAACTGATGGGATCATGACAGAAATGTTAAAAGCAGGGGGGGATATAGTGTTGGAGTGGTTGGTATTTTTGTTTAGTAAATGTATGAAAGAGAGGAAGGTACCTAGGGATTGGCAGAGAGCATGTATAGTCCCTTTATATAAAGGGAAGATTGACAAAAGAGATAGTAAAAATTATAGAGGAATAAGTTTACTGAGTATACCAGGAAAAGTGTACGGTAGGGTTATAATTAAAAGAATTAGAGGTAAGACAGAATGTAGGATTGCGGATGAGCAAGGAGGTTTCAGAGTGGGTAGGGGATGTGTAGATCAAGTGTTTACATTGAGGCATATATGTGAACAGTATATAGATAAAGGTAGGGAAGTTTTTATTGCATTTATGGATATAGGAAAGGCATATGATAGAGTGGATAGGGGAGCAATGTGGCAGATGATGCAAATATATGGAATAGGTTGTAAGTTATAAAATGCTGTAAAGACCTTTTATGAGGATAGTGAGGCTCAGATTAAGGTGTGTAGAAGAGAGGGAGACTACTTCCCAATAAAAGTAGATGTCACCAAGGTTGTTTAATATATTTATAGATGGGGTTGTAAAAGAAGTAAATGCTAGGGTGTTCGGGAGAGGGGTGGGATTAAATTATGGGGAAACGAATACAAAATGGGAATTGACACAGTTGCTTTTTGCTGATGATACTCTGCTCATGGGAGATTCTGAAGAAAAATTGCACAGGTTAGTAAATGAGTTTGGGAGTGTGTGTAAAGGTATAAAGTTGAGAGTGAACATTGAAAAGAGTAAGGTGATGAGGGTATCAAATGATTTAGATAAAAACAGGAGAGGATAAGTTTGGAAGAAGTGAATGTTTTCAGATACTTGGGAGTTGACGTGTCGGCGGATGGATTTATGAATGATGAGGTAAATCATTGAACTGATGAGGGAAAAAAAGGTGAGTGGTGCGTTGAGGTATGTATGGAGGCAAAAAACGTTATCTATGGATGCAAGGAAGGGAATGCATGAAAGTATAGTAGTACCAACACTCTTATATGGGTGTGAAGCTTGGATTGTGAATGCAGCAGCGAGGAGGTGGTTGGAGGCAGTGGAGATGCCCTGTCTAAGGGCAATGTGTGGTGTAAATATTATGCAGAAAATTCGGAGTGTGGAAATTAGGAGAATGTGTGGAGTTAATAAAAGTATTAGTCAGAGGGCTGAAGAGGGGTTGTTGAAGTGGTTTGGTCATTTAGAGAGAATGGATCAAAGTAGAATGATATGGAGAGTGTATAAATCTGTAGGGGAAGGAAGGTGGGGTAGGGGTTGTCCTCGAAAAGGTGGGAGGGAGGGGGAAAGGAGGTTTTGTGGGCGAGGGGCTTGGACTTCCAGCAAGCGTGCGTGAGCATATTAGATAGGAGTGAATGGAGACGAATGGTATTTGGGACCTGACGATCTGTTGGAGTGTGAGCAGGGTTATATTTAGTGAAAGGATTCAGGGAAACCGGTTATTTTTATACAGCCGGACTTGAGTCCTGGAAATGGGAAGTACAATGCCTGCAATCTAAAGAAGGGGTTCCGGATATTAGCAGTTTGGAGGGATATGTTGAGTATCTTCATAGGTTTATGCTTCTAAGCTGTTGTGTTCTGAGCACCTCTGCCAAATCAGTGATTATGTGTGAGTGAAGTGAAAGTGTTGAATGATGATGAAAGTATTTTCTTTTAGCGGATTTTCTTTCTTTTTTGGGTCACCCTGACAGTGTGGTTAGTTTGGTATAACATTGCGTACCTTGTTCCAAGGTTCGTAGGTTGGAGTCTCCTTCAGCCAGAGATCAGTGTTTATAAATATATATATATGTATATATATATATATATATATATATATATATATATATATATATATATATATATATATATATATATATATATGCAATAAGATCACAGTAAACAGGTGATTTCAACTTCGATAGTTCCTTGATAATGTGAGTAGTCACGACAGCGCTTGGAATTTCTCTATTCTTTCAGAGTGGTTGTTTTGCATATATATATATATATATATATATATATATATATATATATATATATATATATATATATATATATATTTAAACACTGCTCTCTGGCAGAAGGAGACACGAACCTACGAACCTTAGGACAAGGTATGCAGTGCTTTATCAATCTACCCACACTGGACAATACCTTGGCGTGTAGCTTGCGCTACACGTTTGATTCAAGGCAGCCAGCTTTCATGGAGAAGGCTTACAGCTTTTCATCTTATCCCCTGCATCCCCTTGTCCTAAGGTTCGTAGGTTCGAGTCTCCTTCAGCCAGAGATCAGTGTTTGTGTATATTTCGTTTGCCCTCGCGAATTCCTTGCACTGCTAAAATCTCTAGTAAGGCTGATGCATGCAGGGGATGAGATGAAAAGCTCTAATCCTTCTCTCTGAAAGCTGGCTGCCTTGGATCAAACGTGTAGCGCAAGCTACAAGCCAAGGTATTGTCTAGTGTGGGTAGATTGGTAAAGCACTACGTACCTTGTCCTAAGGTTCGTAGGTTCGAGTCTGCTTCAGCCAGAGATCAGTGTTTGTGTATATTTCGCCTGCTCTTGCGAATTCCTTGCATATATATATATATATATATATATATATATATATATATATATATATATATATATATATATATATGTCGTGCCGAATATGTAAAACTGGCCAATTAGCAAGAACTCATTTAAAATTAAGTGCTTTCTAAAATTTCCTCTTATACGTTTAAAGATATATTTTTTTCATTAATGTTAATGTAAAATTTTTTAATTTTGCACCAAAAGAATCTTAGAAAACTTACCTAACCTTATTATAACAAGAGCAATTTATTTTAGCCTAACCCAACTAAATATATTTTAGATTTGTTTACAATAAACTAATACTTAACAAACACAGTGAAATATATTTTTTTCGTTAGGGTCAGATTGATTTTGGATAAATTATTGCATACACAAATTTTGGCTTGTCCTATATGGCAAGATGAACGTTGCTATTTAAGCCAAGATCGCAAGTTCTGCCTATTCGGCACGATATATATATATATATATATATATATATATATATATATATATATATATATATATATATATATATATATATATATATATATATATATATATGCAAGGAATTAGCAAGATCAGGAGAAATATACACAAACACTGATCTCTGGTTGAAGGAGACTCGAACCTTCTAACCTTGGAACAAGATACGCAGTGCTATATCAATCTCACCACACTTGTCCAATACCTTGGCGTCCAGCTTGCGCTAGACGTTTTGATCCAAGGCAGCCAGCTTTCAGGGAGAAGGCTTTTAGCCTTCTCCCTGAAAGCTGGCTGCCTTGGAATACATTTACAGAAAAACACAAACATGAATACAGTGGTACAATGCTTCAAAAATCATGAATTTCCTCCAGATCCTCCTAAGCTGGACACGAGCCAAGTATGCAGCAAGAATTTCCCCTCTGGATGGCCATGCTGAAGCGCTGGAACATGAAAGGGGCTGCCCGTGGGTCCGTTGTGGTGTCGATGAGTCTGTAACTCAATTCTTTAAGGAAACATGTGGCATTTTTTCCCCATGATCCCAGGGTCTCTGGTCCCACTGGGACAAACTGATACTGTTGGCTTATGTCCCTGTACTTGCTGATCTTGTACTCCACCCTGTGGTCAGCAGCTCCTCCCTGTGATGAATATAGGTGTTAGCCAGTGTGGACACAGGTATAGTCCCATACTAAGAGCTTGCCATTCTTCCAAGGATAGATGGCGATCCCGTCGGGGCAGTTTGCTGGGTTGTGGGTATTGTTGGCTGCTAGTGATCGGGGCTCTCTCTCTGCTGGGCATCCAGCTGTAGCAAGGGTTCTCTTTATGATGTCGTTGACCTCATTGAGCCTTGCATGGTTTTGGAACAGTTAAGACCATGTAGACAGTATTGGTCTGCTTGCGCTTCACCGCAAATACAAATATATTCTGTGTGAATTGGGGCAGCAAGGCGCAGAGCCACTGCAATACAGAGGGTCTTAGGGCCGAGTCGCGTTCGCATTGCCGATATGGGAACTGTTTGGAGGAAGTCCCCAAAGTGAGGTGTGCTCACAACCTGGAGACGGGCAGTCTCCCTATCTGATGTTGCAGCCCTGAGCATGTTGGTAAGCACCTTTTCAGCGATTGGGCCATCCCAGCTTGACTGTTTGTGAGCCAGTGCTGCACTAGGGTTTGGTGTTGGAGCAGCAAGAGTCTCCCATTCAGTGATGGCACTGGCATGGCTAGGGTCCTGTATTCCTGCTGAGTCACTGAGGTTATCAGGAGGAATTTTTCTTATCAACTCGTTTGATGCTATGGAAGAGGATAGCAAAGCTGGTAGAGCAATCTAAGAGGATCTGCGTACTCCTAGCCCCCCAAGCCTGACCGGAACGAGGTTTGCAACCACTGTCCATTTTCAAGGGAAAGATTCAATACACTCTCTAGCATGGTCTTAAGGAGAGAGTCATATTCCTTGAGTTTTGGACTGCTGAAGGCTGGGGAGCATCTCAGAAAGAAGTGTCAATGTCTTTCGTCCTATATTTATTCATATATATATATATATATATATATATATATATATATATATATATATATATATATATATATATATATTATTGTAACCACGAACGAGTGGTATTGACCAATAACAACACTGCGCTAGCCAAGGATACGAACCCATGTTGTATTGGCCTGCCTCATGGTAAACGAAAACCACATGACGCTTTAAACCACAGGACCACCCAACCCTACAATCTGGGTTGAGTGGTCTTGTGGTTTAAAGCGTCATGAGGTTCTCGCTTACTATGAAGCAGGCCAGTACAACATGGGTTCGAATCCTTGGCTAGCGCAGTGTTGATATATATATATATATATATATATATATATATATATATATATATATATATATATATATATATATATATATATATATATATATATATATATATAAACCATATTGGTCAGCTTGCGCATCGCATCTTTTCTAGGATCTGATCAGTGCCATTGATCTGATGGTAGAAAAGAAAATCTCAGACCTCTGGACGATGGAAGGCAGGATGAAAGACATCGATACACATAATGCCTTCTACCTACTCACCAGGTGCCTGCCCATTCCAATACTTACCTACTTCCTGACATGATCCTCAGCCTTCAGCAGTCCAAAACTCATGGAATATGACTCTTTCATAAAGACTATGCTAGAGAGAGTATTGAATCTTTCCCTTGAAATAGGACAGTGGTTGCAAGCCTCAATTCCAGTCAGGCTTGGGGAGCTAGGATTACGCAAATTCTCCCAGAATGCCCTGCCAGCAAAACTGGCAGGGCATTCTGGGAGAATAAATCGTCAAGTGGAACTTTTGGAAACAAAGAAACCAATCATGGTGCTTAATTTATTAACTAAATTAGAAATATTTTTAACATTAAAGATGGAAATTTTTGCTAACAATTGGGCTTAACATGTCTTCTAGTCATCTGGATAATTTATATGAAACTGAACCTATGAAGGTAATGATGGGTCTGGCTGGATTAACTGGCTTGTGTGTTTTTAATAATCTGATCATATATGGTGAAGGTGGAGTGGCAGTCATGAATTTTTTAATTAGTTCATTTTTGCCTATCAGTAGTCGTTTCATTGCTTTATTAAAATTACTATTAAGTGAATCTAAAGGATTCTTTCTTAGTCTGGAATAAGTATCTGTGTCAGCTAAGAGATTATTCACTTTTCCATGGTAATCAGTTTCTTTTAAAATTACTACTGCATTTATTTTTCTGCTTTAGTAATATGTTGGGAGGTATATTGACAAATGAAATACGATAGCGTTTGTCCTGAGGACCTTTCTTTTAATTTTCAATATCTGTTATGATGTTCCTGGTGTCTTTTTTGTAAGTAAGTTTTCTCAAGTTCTTGAACAGTACACTTGGAGTCACAAAAGATTACCCCTCTTCCTGTGATATCGGTGGCAAGTTTTAGGGCGGCTAGATCTGTGCTAGTTTTTCAGTCTGATACTTCTTGGTTTTACACACTTGTTATCCTTGTGTATTTTGCAGGCTGCTTCAGTTCGACATGCTCTCTACTGAGTTATGCTATCAGTGTAAGCATGGTGCTCACTGGGCAAGAAGGTATCTGCATACTAGGCAATAGTTTCTTGCACTGTTGTCTCAAGGAGTGGATTCTCATTGACAGGTTTGCATATTATCTTTTTAATAGGTAGTGAGGAAACATGGATGTCATGGACAAATGAACTTCATGTAATAGGGATACTCAGGTTGACTAGGTTACCCACGCTTTTTTTCAGCGAACTGGTTTATAGACTATGAGCTGGTATTTCTTTGACTTTATCTGTCATGTTGTAGAAATGAAACATAACACCCCTGAGCTGGACTAGTGACGTCTGATCTTTCATGTCCTTAGCTCAGAAGATTGTTATTATACTATTCTTGCACGTACAGTAAGAAGTTTCGATTCTTCACACATGTTTATGATGTTGGTTCACATTAGAGCACTAAGATTTATCCTCATTGCCCTGTTTTTGATAACTTTGTTAGGTAAATAGTACAAGAAGTTAGTCACGTAAAGGGCATGATAGTCAATAAGTTATCTGACGAAAATTATGTAGGACAACCTTGCATATTTGAAGCGTTAACAATATTCTTTCCTACAAGTGTTCTAGGGGGTTCAGGTCTCCAAGTCCATGGTAAAGGGTACAGTTTTACTAATGATTTCAACTCCCAGATATTTGTATCTCTCTCGGATATCAATGTCAGTGTTATTGATTTGTAAGGGCGGAAGATTTCTAGTGCTGACATTAAGGCAAAGGGTTTTGGTCTAATTTGTAGACATGTCAATACTGCTAGCTGTCAAGCCGAAAAGGAGAGCTTGTAATTTGTTTACTATATTTGCAAAGATGCAGATATCATCTACAAAACAAATGACAGCCTCATCATCTCGCATAGAGATACTTTCCACAAGTATGTCCACCAAAACATTAATTAAAGATCAGGCACGACTACTCCATATTGAGGCATTGGTAGTATTTTTGACACCTGTGTATATGACTGAGGCTTTTTGGTATGTTGCTCATGTATCCTTGGATTTTAGTTAATAGCTTCCCTCTGACACGGAAACTGGCCATTTGTTCCAAGGTTAGCGCTCTTTTTGTTGTCTCAAAGGCAGCTATGAGATCATAAAAAGGTGCCCTTGTGCCCTTGGCAAAGAAAGTTTGTGTGCTTCTCCTGGGGTAGGAATCTATAGAAAGTGGGACAGAGTTGATGTTATATTTGAAAAATATCCTGGTACTAAGAAAAATTCTCTCAAGTACTTTACCCATGTTGAATGTTAAACAGAAGAGTCTAAACATAAGCGTATTTGATTTTGGAATGGGCTGTATGAGGGTCCATAGCGGTTAGGATAGAACACCATCACATAAGCTGAACATACACAGATCAAGGAGTGGGTGGTTGGACAAATAATTAAGAATTTAAAAGATGCTGTAAATCATACTATCTTTCCTAGGTGAAGTGGTTTGATCTTTTGTCAGTGCAGGTTGAAGTTTAGTGGGCGATATGTAAGTTTTGTTTTAGGTTACATTACTGAGTACAATGGCTGTAGCATCCTACTGGACACAGTAGGTGCAGTATCTTACTGGACACAAAAACTACAGCATCCTACTAGATGCGCGGACTGTAGCATCCTGCTGGGTATAGTAACTGGAGCAGGGCACAGTGACATCAGTATCCTGTTGGGCACGACGGCTACTGTTTATGAAAGTTGCAGCATCCTACTGGGCCAGTTAGCTGCAGCATTCTACTGGGTGAGCTAGCGGCAACATCCCACTGAGCAAGCTAACTGCAATGTCCTACGGGGAACTGCAGTTGCAGCGTCCTCTTGAGAACTCTGGCTGCAGCATCCTTCTGCTTATTTTGGCTACAGCATACCACTTGGCACAGTGAATTCAACATGCTAAGAGACACAATGATTGCACCATCATAAAGGACACAGTGAATGAGCATCCTAATGGACACAGTAACTACAGTTTCCTACATGGCACAGTGACTGTAAAATCCAGCTGGACACAGCATCTTAGCAGGCACAATGAGTGTAACATTATACTTGGCGCGTTAACGGCAGCATCCTACTGGGTACAATGACTGCAACATTATACTGAACAATAAGTTTGCAGCATCCCACTAACTAATTCTGTGACTGCATCACCCTACTTAATAATATGATTGCAACATCCTACAGGGTACTGTGGCTCTAGTATCCTGCTGCCATGATGGTTTCAGCATCCCACTAGATACATCCTGCAGAGCACAATGGCTAGGGTAGTTAACTAGACAAGGTAACAGTGAGTTGTATAGTGGTATGAGCGATGGCTGCAGCATCCAAGTGAACAAGATGACAGGGACTTGACAGCCACGAGGGTGACCACGGCCAGGAAGTCACGAACACGTCACATAGCCAGCGGGAAACTAGACGGAATGTCTCCAGGCAATGACGCCGTCCAGTGTAACTCGCCCTCACACCACGCCTGAAAAAAAAAGCTCACGCAGTTTTCAAGTTTTATATACTTCCTGAGACACCCCGCTGCCCGACATGTCTCTCACAATTTTTATATTTTCTTTCTTCCCAGAAAATATCTACTTAACCAGCTGAGACTGAAAACATTAATAATAATAATAATACACGCACAGGGCCAGGAGCTTAGTCTCGACCCCTGCAACCACAATTAGATGAGTACACACACACACTACATATATATATATATATTTATTATTATTATTATCACACTGGCCGATTCACACCAAGGCAGGGTAGCCCGAAAAAGAAAAACTTTCACCATCATTCACTCCATCACTGTCTTGCCAGAAGGGTGCTTTACACTACAGTTTTTAAACTGCAACATTAACACCCCCTCCTTCAGAGTGCAGGCACTGTACTTCCCATCTCCAGGACTCAAGTCCGGCCTGCCGGTTTCCCTGAATCCCTTCACAAATGTTACTTTGCTCACACTCCAACAGCACGTCAAGTATTAAAAACCATTTGTCTCCATTCACTCCTATCAAACACGCTCACGCATGCATGCTGGAAGTCCAAGCCCCTCGCACACAAAACCTCCTTTACCCCCTCCATCCAACCTTTCCTAGGCCGACCCCTACCCCGCCTTCCTTCCACTACAGACTGATACACTCTTGAAGTCACTCTGTTTCGCTCCATTCTCTCTACATGTCCGAACCACCTCAACAGCCCTTCCTCAGCCCTCTGGACAACAGTTTTGGTAATCCCGCACCGACCTAACTTCCAAACTACGAATTCTCTGCATTATATTCACACCACACATTGCTCTCAGACATGACATCTCCACTGCCTCCAGCCTTCTCCTCGCTGCAACATTCATCACCCATGCTTCACACACATATAAGAGCGTTGGTAAAACTATACTCTCATACTTTCCCCTCTTTGCCTCCAAGGACAAAGTTCTTTGTCTCCACAGATTCCTAAGTGCACCACTCACCCTTTTCCCGTCATCAATTCTAGGATTCACCTCATCTTTCATAGACCCACAAGCTGACACGTCCACTCCCAAATATCTGAATACATTCACCTCCTCCATACTCTCTCCCTCCAATCTGATATCCAATCTTTCATCACCCAATCTTTTTGTTATCCTCATAACCTTACTCTTTCCTGTATTCACTTTTAATTTTCTTCTTTTGCACACCCTACCAAATTCATCCACCAATCTCTGCAACTTCTCTTCAGAATCTCCCAAGAGCACAGTGTCATCAGCGAAGAGCAGCTGTGACAACTCCCACTTTATGTGTGATTCTTTATCTTTTAACTCAACGCCTTTTGCCAAGACCCTCGCATTTACTTCTCTTACAACCCCATCTATAAATATATTAAACAACCACGGTGACATCACACATCCTTGTCTAAGGCCTACTTTTACTGGGAAATAATTTCCCTCTTTCCTACATACTCTAACTTGAGCCTCACTATCCTCGTAAAAACTCTTCACTGCTTTCAGTAACCTACCTCATACACCATACACCTGCAACATCTGCCACATTTCCCCCCTATCCACCCTGTCATACGCTTTTTCCAAATTCATAAATGCCACAAAGACCTCTTTAGCCTTATCTAAATACTGTTCACTTACATGTTTCACTGTAAACACCTGGTCCACACACCCCCTACCTTTCCTAAAGCCTCCTTGTTCATCTGCTATCCTATTCTCCGTCTTACTCTTAATTCTTTCAATAATAACTCTATCATACACTTTACCAGGTATACCCATCAGACTTATCCCCCTATAATTTTTGTACTCTCTTTTGTCCCCTTTGCCTTTATACAAAGGAGCTATGCATGCTCTCTGCCAAACCCAAGGTACTTTACCCTCTTCCATACATTTATTAAATAATTGCACCAACCACTCCAAAACTATATCCCCACCTGCTTTTAACATTTCTATCTTTATCCCATCAATCCCGGCTGCCTTACCCCCTTTCATTTTACCTACTGCCTCACGAACTTCCCCCACACTCACAACTGGCTCTTCCTCACTCCTACAAGATGTTATTCCTCCTTGCCCTATACACGAAATCACAGCTTCCCTATCTTCATCAACATTTAACAATTCCTCAAAATATTCTCTCCATCTTCCCAATACCTCTAATTCTCCATTTAATAACTCTCCTCTCCTATTTTTAACTGACAAATCCATTTGTTCTCTAGCCTTCCATAACTTCTTAATCTCACTCCAAAACTTTTTCTTATTTTCAACAAAATTTGTTGATAACATCTCACCCACTCTCTCATTTGCCCACTTTTTACATTGCTTCACCACTCTCTTAACCTCTCTCTTTTTCTCCATATAATCTTCCCTCCTTGCATCACTTCTACTTTGTAAAAACTTCTCATATGCTAACTTTTTCTCCCTTACTGCTCTCTTTACATCATCATTCCACCAATCGCTCCTCTTCCCTCCCGCACCCACTTTCCTGTAACCACAAACTTCTGCTGAACACTCTAACACTATATTTTTAAACCTACCCCATACCTCTTCGACCCCATTGCCTATGCTCTCATTAGCCCATCTATCCTCCAATAGCTGTTCATATCTTACCCTAACTGCCTCCTCTTTTAGTTTATAAACCTTCACTTCTCTCTTTCCTGATGCTTCTATTCTCCTTGTACCCCATCTACCTTTTACTCTCAGTGTAGCTACAACTAAAAAGTGATCTGATATATCTGTGGCCCCTCTATAAACATGTACATCCTGAAGTCTACTCAACAGTCTTTTATCTACCAATACATAATCCAACAAACTACTGTCATTTCGCCCTACATCATATCTTGTATACTTATTTATCCTCTTTTTCTTAAAATATGTATTACCTATAACTAAACCCCTTTCTATACAAAGTTCAATCAAAGGGCTCCCATTATTATTTACACCTGGCACCCCAAACTTACCTACCACACCCTCTCTAAAAGTTTCTCCTACTTTAGCATTCAGATCCCATACCACAATTACTCTCTCACTTGGTTCAAAGACTCCTATACATTCACTTAACATCTCTCAAAATCGCTCTCTCTCCTCTACATTCCTCTCTTCTCCAGGTGCATACACGCTTATTATGACCCACTTTTCACATCCAACCTTTACTTTAATCCACATAATTCTTGAATTTACACATTCATATTCTCTTTTCTCCTTCCATAACTGATCCTTCAACATTTCTGCTACCCCTTCCCTTGCTCTAACTCTCTCAGATACTCCAGATTTAATCTCATTTATTTCCCGCCACCGAAACTCCCCTACCCTCTTCAGCTTTGTTTCGCTTAGGGCCAGGACATTCAACTTTTTTTCATTCATAACATCAGCAATCATCTGTTTCTTGTCATCCGCACTACATCCACGCACATTCAATCATCCCAGTTTTATAAAGTTATTCTTCTTCTCTTTTTTAGTAAATGTCTACAGGAGAAGGGGTTACTAGCCCATTGCTCCCGGCATTTTAGTCGCCTCATACGACACGCATGGCTTACGGAGGAAAGATTCTTTTCCACTTCCCCATGGACAATAGAAGAAATAAAGAAGAACAAGAGCTATTTAGAAAAAGGAGAAAAAACCTATATGTATGTATATATATATGCATGTGCGTGTCTGTGAAGTGTGACCAAAGTGTAAGTAGGAGTAGCAAGATATCCCTGTTATCTGTTATCTGCCGAATAGGCAGAACTTGCAACCTTGGCTTAAATAGTAACGCTCATCTTGCCATATAGGACAAGTGAAAATTTGTGTATGCAATAATTTCGCCAAAATCATTCTGAACCTAACGAAAAAAAAATATTTCACTGTGTTTGTTTAGTATTAAATTATTGTAAACAGATCTAAAATATAATTTGTTGGGTTAGGCTAAAATAAATTGCGCTTGTTATAATAAGGTTAGGTAAGTTTTTTAAGTTCCTTTTGGTGCAAAATTATAAATTTTTACATCAACATTAATGAAAAAATATATCTTTAAACGTATAAGAGAAAATTTTAGAAAGGACTTAATTTTAAATGAGTTCTTACTAATTGACCAGTTTTACATATTCGGCACGACACACATACACACATATATATATATATATATATATATATATATATATATATATATATATATATATATATATATATATATATATATATATATATATATATATATATATGTCGTGCCGAATAGGCATAACTTGCGATCTTGGCTTAAATAGCAACGCTCATCTTGCCATATAAGACAAGTGAAAATTTATGTATGCAATAATTTCGCCCAAATCATTCTGAACCTAACGAAAAAAATATATTTCACTGTGTTTGTTTAGTATTAAATTATTGTAAACAAATCTAAAATATATTTAGATAGGTTAGGCTAAAATAAATTGCTCTTGTTATAATAAGGTTAGGTAAGTTTTCTAAGATTCTTATGGTGCAAAATTAACATTTTTTACATTAACATTAATGAAAAAAATATATCTTTAAACGTATAAAATAAAATTTCAGAAAGGACTTAATTTTAAATGAGTTCTTGCTAATTGATCAGTTTTACATATTCGGCACGACATATGTATACATATATATATAAGTATGGGTGTTAATGTTGCAGTTTAAAAACTGTAATGTAAAGCACCCTTCTGGCAAGACAGTGATGGAGTGAATGATGGTGAAAGTTTTTCTTTTTCGGGCCACCCTGCCTTGGTGGGAATCGGCCAGTGTGATAATAATATATATATATATATATATATATATATATATATATATATATATATATATATATATATATATATACATATATATATATATATTTCCTAAGATGTGCACCTTCATATGATAACCCTATACTGCACGAATATGACAAGATAAGATTCATCCAACTAGGTGTATTTCTACACCATAGGAATTTTATTGTGGCTAGCTGGTCCAGTGGCTATCGCGACGGTCTGAAGTTTTGAGACTCTCTGACCGCGGGTTCATATCCCGCCCGTGGTACGGTTTGTTCGCAATCGTGTCATTACGATTTCGTGAGTCATGTTAACAGCTTTGAGGGGACTTGAGCTAGAGTTCGTCACGGCCACGCTAGCTGGAGATTCGTCTGTAAAAACTTGCATTTGTGGTCACAGTGGTACCTATGCTAACCTTCCTTTGGTGTTGAAATATACCTAGTTGGATGAATCTTATTGTGGCTAGCTGGTCCAGTGGCTAACGCGACGGTCTGGAGTTTTGAGACTCTCTGACCGCGGGTTCAAATCCCGCCCGTGGTGTGGTAATATATATTAGATTTCGTAAATGTCTTAAAAAGTTTTCGCTTCCCTGGAAAAGGGGCCAATTAAAAGGGGACTCTTTTATAAGGGAGGCGTCTGTAAATTCAAAGAAAACAGCCATAATTATGTCCCCCAGGATTCTAAGTCAAACTCTGTTTCAACATTCAAAAAAGGCAAGAAAAATTGGCACTAATTCCCCTGTGTTTTCACTGCATTTATGCCAGTCCAATGCATTCGTTTAAGAGCCTGATTTTTGACTATGTACAATTGCCCCAACTGAGATCTAATCTATTTTGAACAATTCACTACCGTTATTGTATGATGAACACCTATCATCCTTAATAATTGCCTATTGTACAATATTCCTTTCAAGCCAATAGGAACAAGGTATAATAACTCTTGCTTCCGACCACTTTGCTGGGTTATTGCAAGCTCTTATGTGACTGAAAATCAGGTTCGACTATTGTGCAGTATATCAAATAATGATATCCTGACATCTAGAGGTTTGCCATTCTGTCCTACATATAAGTTAAAAACTGTTGCAACCAATTCTGTAGACACCATCAACACTGCTAGGGTGAGTTCTTTATCAAAATGCTTCTAGCAGTCCGTGAATTCTTAAAAACTACTTGTTATTAAATCGTTTAAGGGCATTCAGCAGGATAGATAAATTCTCATAGTATGGGAAAACTAGCACATTCTTGATCTGAGGTATTATCCTAAGCTCAGCTCTGTGATAAGTCTTCCTAGCTGCCAGAAATGCAGATTCCATGAACTCCTTAGGATATCACAGTTTCAAGGCAATGTCAAATATTTTTCTAATTTCTTCATCTAGGAACTCCGGGCTGCATGCTCTGTAAGCTCTCAGAAAGATAGTAAGAAATACACTCCTTTTAACTCTTGTCTCATTGCATAGTAGTGAATGTATGAGCACATATTGGTAGCTTTCCTATATACTGCAAACTTAAACTTTCTATCATTCCGGTATATCAACACATCTAAGAATGGAAGTTTAAAGTCCTCCTCTTTCTCCACAGTTAATTTAATGGATGCTCAGTGAGAGCACTACTAAATTACTTAAAGAACTATTGTAAGAACTCCTCCTATATAGTCCAACAATCAGCTGCTACAAAGAAGGCTGGACTAGGTGACAATGGATATGCAAGTGAGTATGAAGGATAAGGCGAAGAGTTGGCGGTGGTACACTGAAAATTGAAGTATTTGAGGGAAGTGCACATGACACACAGTGGCTCGGGGAAACTGCTGAGTTAGTTTCCATGGAACACAATGTTCTAAAGATGAGTGAGCAGTTTTATAATGGTGAAGGCCCCATGGTTTTGATCAATGGTATATGGTATACGAGCTCTCAATGATAACAACTTGAAACATTTTAGACTTTTCATGTAAATCTCGCATGCAGTTATTTGTATCTTTCTCCAGTTCATGAAGTATGAAACTTGAGCTCAGTGAGAATGTGTCTAGTGTACTGTCTTTGAATCTGAACCAAGATGTTCTCCACTGAACAACTTTACTTGCAGCTTAAGGAGGAGCTTAGGGTGGCTAAGCTCAAGATACGGTGATTACCTGGAGGTTACCTGGAGGTTATTCCGGGGATCAACGCCCCCGCGGCCCAGTCCATGACCAGGCCTCCCGATGGATCAGGGCCTGATCAACTAGGCTGTTACTGCTGGCCGCACGCAGTCCGACGTACGAGCTACAGCCCGGCTGATCCGGCACTGACTTTAACAGAGTGACAGAAGAAAACTAGTGGATTCGTAGTAATCCTTCTGTTGTGAGTCATCAGGTCAGGAGGGAAATTTGGACAGTGGCTGCACAACATGGGACGATGCTGAGGATCAAGAAGACGGAAGGAATGGCAGAAACAACGAAGAACAAGAACACTTCTATGGAAACTTCGAACCCATTTTCTGTGCTACACGAAGGATGTGGACTATCTACTGTGAATGTCACCACATGTGCCAAGGAAGCACTGGCAGACGAGGCTGAGTTGACACTCCATGAAACCCCAGTGAAGACCATTCCAATGAAGGCCATCCTACAAAGACCATCTAGAATGTCACGACAAACTCTGCCAGTGAAGGTAAGAACATTGTTTTAGTTGAGAACAGTCAGCTTAAGTTTATGGATAAGGCTTTTTGTCTTAGAGACAGGAAGAGGAGGCAGAGGGTATGTTTTCCTGGGGCTTGGATGGAGGATATTGTTAGCCATATAGATGACATCATGAAAGGTAATGGGAGAAATCTTATTATCTGCCTCAGTGCAGGAGGCAACGATGTTGGCAGACGTAGAAGTGAAGACGTGATCAGCAGGTATAGAACAGCAACAGATATAATTAGGAAGGAAGGTGGGAACCCTGTGATATGTGACATTTGCCCAGGAGAGGAGTTGGAAATGATTGGTTGTTCAGGGCAACTGGTGTCAATTGCTGGCTGGACAAACAATGTATGGAAAATTCAGTAACATTCATAGACAACTAGGACCTCTTCTATGGTAGAAATGACATGTATGCCAGGGATGGGGGTTCACTTATCTAGGTATGGGGGGGGGCCTGGCCAGTGCAATGGAGGTAGCTGTTAGGCCTTTAAACTAAAAACAGTGGTATGAGTTTTTGTGGGAAAGCAATGAATTCTCAGTGTAGGGATAGTGTGAGTTTCAGGGAAACCAGTGACAGGCAGAATGAGGTAGAATATTGGAAAACCAGTGGCTCTAGGTGATAAGGACAGTAACAGCGATATTGGAGGAATAGAAATGAGCAAGAGGAGAAAAGGGAAGGGAGGGTTCCTAAATTTATATTACACTAATAGCCGTAGTGCTAGAAATATGATGGGCGAATTGAAATTAGTTGCAAGTGCAGGTAACATTGATATATTTGCCATAACTGACACATGGTTTAATATGAGAAATCGGGACATGCCTGCTGAATGTCACATTCAGGGTTTTAAATTGTTGCAAGTAGACAAAAGTATCGGGAAGGGAGGTGGGGTGGCACTGTATATCCGGGATCGCTTGAATTGTTGCATAAATCTTGTAGAATGTACAGCATATGGCCATAGATGTGGCTTATATACTGTTTTAAATTGTTCCAAGTAGACAGAAGTATCGGGAAAGGGGGTGGGGTGGCACTGTATATCCGGGAACGCTTGAATTGTTGCATAAAAATGGGTATAAAGTCTGAAATAACACGTACTAGAGTTCTGGTTAGCAGTAATCCAAAACCAAGAAAACAGCGCATAAGTGTTTGCAATAAAGTGAACAGAATCCTTGGCTCATATCAAGAAGCATAAATAATAGGAGTTCTGAGGGTGTTCTTCGACTCTATATATCCTTGGTTAGGTCTCATCTAGGTTATGCTGCACAGTTTTGGTCACCGCATTACAGAATGGATATAAATGCACTGGAAAACGTACCAAGAAGGATGACTAAGTTGATCCCATGTATCAGAAATCTTCCCTATGAGGATAGACTGAGGGCCCTGAATCTGCACTCTCTAGAAAGACGTAGAATTAAGGAGGACATGACTGAGGTGTGTAAATGGAAAACAGGAATAAATAAAGGGGATGTAAATAGCGTGCTAAAAATATCTAGCAAAGACAGGACTCGCAGTAATAGCTTGAAGTCGGAAAAATTCAGATTCAGGAAGGACATAGGAAAGCACTGGTTTGGTAATAGAGTTGTGGATGAGTGAAACAAACTCCCAAGTACAGTTATTGAGGCTAAAACGTTGTGTAGTTTTAAGAATAGGTTAGATAAATACATGAGTGGGTGTGAATTGGACCTGAGTAGCTTGTGCTGTACTCCTTCCTTAAGTGAATGTGACCTGACCTGACTAGGTTAGGGCATTAGCTTAAGCCGGTGGGAGACTTGGACCTGCCACGCATGGGCCAGTAGGCCTGCTGCGGTGTTCTTTTTTATATCATAACTGTCACTAAGTTCACCATTGCATTCACTTTTAGAAACCTAGGTAAAAGTAAGGACAGTATTGCTGTTTGGAAAAATCATCCCTCAATTATCTTTAATCCTTTCTTTAGGAGAATCGAGAAAGTGCTCTGGATTTATGCTTGCAGGATACTATAATATGTCAGGGATATCTCAAGACTGTAAAGCATTTATCTTCCAAGCACTCGCAACAGTAGATTGAGGCAAAAACCGATGCGGACGCCTCTTTTAGTTCTTGATGAACGAAATAGTGAATAATGTGATCCCTGCTGGTCGGCTTACTGCATGCTTTTCACTTAAAGGTGCTGGGCCATCCCTTTCTCCTACGGCAAATTGAATAATTGAGAACTCCTATAACTGCTACAGTCCTTCCATTGGTCCCTCCAATATCTCTTGTACGTCTCCGAAGACTACCATCCAACTTGAATTTATACATCCTATGGGTAAACATATCCTGCTCCATCCCATCTCATTGAGCAAACCATCTTAACAATCTCTCCTTCACTGTGAATTATACCTTCCATAACCCATACTCTCTTCTACTGTCTTTGCTCCTCATTATCTGCATAAAATTCACAAAACAGTTTGTTCTCCAACATGAATATATGGACGGGAGACAATAAGATGGCTTGTAGTTAATCAAAGACACTTATACAGAACAAGACTTCATTATAACAACGTTTCGTTCGGTGAAAGCTTATGGTCTTGAGTAGTAACACATGATTTTCGTGATTTAATGAACTGTTGGCGTGTGAGCAAGGTGACTTTTAGAAGGGATTCAATAAAACTGTTTAGCTGTACTTGAGTTCTGGAGGTGGGGAGAACAGTGTCTGTATTTTCAGAAATCGGTGGGAATGTTATAGTTCAGAGGACCATTTAATTACTGATGTTTATACACTTCTGTCAAGAGAGGTATTGAATTAGTGATGGTGAATATGTATCCTATGTTGAATCATTTCACACTTGTAGGATACAGCCCATTTGGTAAAAAATGAGAATACAGATATTAATATTAGGTGATGCGTTAGAAAGAAAATACAGTGAAAGGAGGATTGGTTGTCGTATTGCGCTTGCTAAAGCGAGTCGAAGATGTGTTATACTGTTTGTAACTTGATAATGCCCACTGTGTGGGCGAAACGTTGTGTTTATTTTTCCATTTTCTGTGCTCTTCGCTATGCATAAAACGTCCTACAACGAGAAACTGTATATTTTAACTCACTTTAAGATAGTCCTATAAGAATTATGTATCAGTAACACTCATAATAAACAAAATGCATCTCTTGAGTATATTTCTCGTGCTGTGGTTTGTACACATTCTCAGATACTGGAAAGACGTATTGTGATTACTTGTTTGTACAATTTGACTTTATAATGTCCAGTTTAAATACGTTTGTATCATCTCCTGTTTGTAGATTATCATGAATTGCTCCAGCCACTGTTCTGTAACTAATAACTTACCTATGTATAGTTATTGCAGCAATGCTCCTTGATGTCTCGTCTTCATTATGATTCGCAATTGATTTTTTTTACAAAAGATTCCATAGTACCCATTTTACTTAGTGCAAGAAGGCTTTCCATGTGTTTTCCTGTCCGGGAATTGACCCTCGGCAATTGTATTTGTACACGACTGCTTTCACCCATTGCGTTCAAAGAATATCCTGTTTTCGTGCATTAGCTCTCACATGCGTCAATAAAATATTTATGATTATCAGTTACTATAAAAATATAAATAATGTTCAGATCAAAATCACTGTATCACACAGTGTTCAGATAAACCAACACTTTGCCACAGTGTTTCCCGTGTTCTGATCGCTAAGTCATACCATACACCACTGTATGAAATAATGCGCCGCATAACGTTCAGATCTACCACACTGTGCTACATTGTGCGTTACATATTGAGCAGAACTACAACACTTATGGCACATAATGTCCTGCATGATGCATAGGGGTCACTAGCACTATGCCACATAATGTGTCACATAATTCCACTACACTATGCCACAAATTATGTCAGAAAATGTTCTGATTCTTCAGCTCTGTATCACATTTTATACCACATAATAATTAAATCCACTAGTTCTAAATCACATTATAGGCCACATAGTATTCAGATCCATCAGCACCATGTGCCACATAATACTCGAATCCACCAGCACTATGCCCCACAAAGTGCCACATACCGTTCAGATCTACGACACAAGGCCACAAAATGCGACGCAGTGATTAGGTCCATAAGCACAATGCGCCAAATAGTTTTCTACCCTATAAATACATTCAATGGTTTAAGTTTGTCTATAATCTAAAAAAAAAAACTTTGATATAGGTACTAGTAAGCATGTTACCTATGTAACTTTAACCTTAAGTTGCATTGCTGCTCAGTTAAGGAGTGTTGATTTTAAGCCCTCGGTTACAACACCACATTAACTACCTCTGAAACAGCTATAATCGCAGCATCTATCACTCCAACTGCTATCACCACAGCACCTGTCACAGCAGCTGTCACTATAGCAGCTCTCACTGCAGCAATCACCAGAACAGCTATCACTTCAACAGTTATCACCACAGCATGTGTCATAACAGTTATCATCACAGGACTCTATTACCACAGTAAACACCACAGCAATAAATAGCACAGCGGCTGCCACCACAGCATCTATGACCACGCCAGCTACAATGTCGGCTATCACAACTGCAGCTATCACTACAGTAACCTTCATCACAGCAATCACCACAATAGCTGTCATGACAGTAATCACCACAGCAACTATCACCGGAGTAGCATGTAACACTCCATCGCCTATCACCACAGTAGCTATCACAATAGCAGCTATCACTACAGCAATCACCACTTTGATACGCACTAGAGCAGGCCTTCTCACCATTGATAACGATAACACCTCCACTCCACCAGCCACATCACAACCCACCAAACATACTCGTACTTCGGCATTCGGATTAAGAATCTACTTATCAGATTCATTGCTGTGGTGCTGTATGTCTTTTTCCTTGCTGAGATATTGCATGTCTGTTGCCTTGCTGTGATGTTGTATGTCTGTTTCCTCGCTGTCTGTTGCCCTGTTGTGGTGCTAAATGTCTGTTGCCTTGCTGAGGTGCTGGATGTCTGTTGCCTTGCTGTGGTGCTGAATGTTTGTTGCCTTGCTGTGGTGATGGATGATTGTTTCCTTGCTGGAGTTATGTACGATTGTTGTCTTACTGTGATGCTGTGTGTCTGTTGCCCTGCTTTGGTACTGGCTGCCTGATTTCTTGCTATGGTGCTGTATGTCTGTTTTCATACTGTGGTGATGAATGTCTTCTGTCATGCTGTGGTGCTGTATGTATATTTTCTGGCTATGGTGAAGGCTGTCGTTTTCCATTCTGTGGTGCTATATGGCTTTTGCCTTGCTGTTGGACAGGATATTTGTTTTCTTGCATTGGTGCCGTATATCTGTTGCCTTGCTGAGGTGCTGGATGTCTGTTGCCTTGCTGGGGTGCTGGATGTCTGCTTCATTGCAGTGTTGCTGGATGTATGTTTCCTTGCTGTGGTACTGTATGTCTGTTGCCTTGCTGAGGTGCTGGATGTCTGTTTCCTTGCTGTAGTGATGGATGTCTGTTGCCTTGCTGTGGTGCTGTATGTCTGTTTCCATGCAGTGTTGCTGGATGTCTGTTTCCTTGCTGTGGTGCTGTATGTCAGTTGCCTTGCTGAGGTGCTGGATGTCTGTTGCCTTGCTGTGGTGCTGGATGTCTGCTTCCTTGCAGTGTTGCTGGATGTATGTTTCCTAGCTGTGGTACTGTATGTCTGTTGCCTTGCTGAGGTGCTGGATGTCTGTTACCTTGCTGTGGTGTTGGATGTCTGTTTCCCTGGTGTGATTCTGTACATCTGTTGTTTTGATGTAGTGCAGTGTGTCTGTTGCCTTGCTGTGGGACTGGATGTCTGATTACTTTCCGTGGTGCTGGATGTCTTCTGTCTTGCTGTGGTGATGGATGTCTTCTGTATTGCTGTGGTGCTGTACGTCTGTTTTCTTCCCGTGGTGCTGGATGTGTTTTCTTGCTGGGGTGATGGATGTGTTTCCTTGCTGTGGCGATGGATGTGTTTCCTTGTTGTGTTGATGGACGTGTTTCCTTGCTGTGGTGCTGGATGTCTGTTTCCTTGCTATGGTGCCGTATATCTGTTCCCTTGCTGTGCTGGTCTATGTCCGGTATCTTTCTGTGGTGCTGTATATCTGTTTCCTTGCCATTGTGTTCTATGCCTGTTTTCTTGCTGTGGTGCTCTATGTCTGTTTCCTTGCTGTGGTGATGGATGTGTTTCCTTGCTGTGGTGCTCTATGTCTGTTTCCTTGTTGTGGTGATGGATGTGTTTCCTTGTTGTGGTACTGGATGTCTGTTTTCTTGCTGTGGTGTTGTGTGTCTGTTTCCTTGCTGCAGTGCTTGATGTGTTTCCTTGCTGTGGTACTGGATGTCTGTTTTCTTGCTGTGGTGTTGTGTGTCTGTTTCCTTCCTGTGGCTCTGCATGCCTGTTTCCTTGTTGTGATGCTCTATGACTGTTTTCCTGCTGTTGGACTGTATGTATGTTTCCTTGCTGTGGTGATGGATGTCTGTTTTCTTGCTGTAGTGATAGATGTCTGTTTCCTTCTTGTACTGATGGATGTCTGTTTTCTTGCTCTGGTGCTGTGTGTCTGTTTCCCTGCTGTGGTGCTGCATGTGTTTCCTTACTGTGGTGCTGGATGTGTTTCCTTGCTGTGATGCTGGATGTCTGTTTTCTTGCTATGGTGCTGGATGTCTGTTCTCTTGTTTGGTGCTGGATGTCTGTTTCCTTGCTGTATTGATGGATGTCTGTTTTCTTACTCTAGTGCTGTGTGTCTGTTTCCTTGCTGTGGTGCAGGATGTGTTTCCTTGCTGTGGTGCTGGATGTGTTTTCTTGATGTGATTCTGGATATCTGTATTCTTATTGTGGTGCTGGATGTTTGTTTCCTTGCTGTGGTACTTAATGTGTTTCCTCTCTGTGGTGCCAGTTGTGTTTCCTTGCTGTGGTGATGACTGTGTTTCCTTGCTGTGGTGATAGATACGTTTCCTTACTCTGGCGATGGGATGTGATTCCTTGCTGTGGTGGAGTGTTCCTTGCAGTGGTGCTGGATGTGTTTCCTTGCTGTAGTGCTGGATGTCTGTTTCCTTGCTGTTGTTCTGAACTTGTGCTGTCTTGCTGTGGTGCTGTGTGTCTGTTGCCTTGTTGAGGTACTGGAAGTATGATTCCTTGCTGTGGTAGTGAATGTTTGTTTTCATGCTGTGGTGTTGGATGCATTCTGTCTTGCTGTGGTGCTCTGTATATATTTTCTTTCTATGGTGATTGATGTCGATTTCCTTGCTGTTGTGCTGCATGTCTGTTTCCTTGCCGTGGTGTTGTATATCTGTTTACTTTCTTTGGTGCCGTACGTCTGTAATCTTGTTGTGGTGCTGTATGTCTGTTTCTTTACTGTGGTGCTGGATGTCAGTTTCCTTGCTGTGGTGCTGGATGTCTGTTTCCTTGCTGTGGTGCTGGATGTCTGTTTCCTTGCTGTGGTGCTGGATGTCTGTTTCCTTGCTGTGGTGCTGGATGTCTGTTTCCTTGCTGTGGTGCTGGATGTCTGTTTCTTTGCTGTGGTGAAGGATGTCTGTTTCCGTGCTCTGGTGCTGGATGCGTTTCCTTGCTGTGGTGATGGATATTTCCTTGTTGTGGTGCTGTTTTTCTGTTTCTTTGCTGTAGTTATGGACGTGTTTCCTTGCCGTTGTGCTGTGTGTCTGTTTCCTTGCTGTGGTGAAGGATGTGTTTTCTTGCTGTGGTGAAGAACGTATGTTTCCTTGCTGTGGTGCTGAATGTGCTTCATTGATGTGGTGCTGGATGTGTTTCCTTGCTGTGGCGATGGCTGTTTCTTTGCTGTGGTGCTTAATGTCTGTTTCTTTGCTGTGGTGATGGATGTGTTTCCATGCTGTGGTGTTGGATGTTTCTTTCCTTGCTGTGGTGATGGATGTGTTTCCTTGCTGTGGTGCTGGATGTCTGCTTCCTTCCTGTGGTGATGGATGTACTTCCTTGCCGTTGTGAAGGATGTCTGTTTCCTTGCTGTGGTGCTGGATGTGTGTCCTTGACGTGGTGCTGGATGTGTTTCCTTGATGTGGTGGTGGATGCGTTTCATTGCTGTTGTGATGGATGTATTTCCTTGCTGTGGTGCTGGATGTTTCCTTGCTGTGGTGGTGGATATGTTTTCTTGCTGCGGTGCTGTATGTCTGTTTCCTTGCTGTGGTTGTGGATGTGTTTCCTTGCTGTGGTGCTGTATGTCTGTTTCCTTGCTGTGGTGCTGAATGTGTTTCCTTGCTGTGGTGCAGGACATGTTCCCTTGCTGTGGTGCTGTATGTTTGTTTCTTTGCTGTAGTGATGGATATGTGTCCTTGCTGTGGTGCTGGATGTGATTCCTTGCTGTGGTGCTGGATGTGTTTCCTTGCCGTGGTGGTGGATATGTTTCCCTGCTGCGGTGCTGTATGTCTGTTTCCTTGCTGTGGTTGTGGATGTGTTTCCTTGCTGTGGTGATGGCTTTGTTTCCTTGCTGTGGTGCTTAATGCCTGTTTCTTTGCTGTGGTGATGGATGATTCTTTGCTGTGGTGCTTAATATCTGTTTCTTTGCTGTGGTGATAGATGTTTCCTTCTGTGTTGCTGGATGTCTGTTTCTTTGCTGTGGTGATGGATGTGTTTCCATGCTGTGATGCTGGATGTTTCTTTCCTTGCTGTGGTGATGGATGTGTTTCCTTGCTGTGGTGCCGAATGTGTGTTTCCTTCCTGTGGTGATGGATGTGTTTCCTTGCTGTGGTGAAGGATGTCTGTTTCATTGCTGTTGAGGTGGATGTGTTTCCTTGCTGTGGTGAAGGATGTCTGTTTCCTTGCTGTGGTGCTGGATGTGTTTCCTTGACGTTGTGGTGGATGTGTTTCCTTGATGTGGCGGTGGATGTGTTTCCTTTCTGTGGTGATGGATATTTCCTTGCTGTGGTACTTAATGTCTGTTTCTATGCTGTGGTGGGGGATGTCTGTTTCTTTGCTTTGGTGCTGGATGTTTGTTTCCTTGCTGTGGTGATGGATGTGTTTCCTTGCTGTGGTGCTGGATGTTTGTTTATTTGCTATGGTGATGGATGTGTTTCCTTGCTGTGGTGCTGGATGTTTGTTTCATTGCTGTGGTGGTGAATGTTTTTCCTTGCTGTGGTGATATATGCTTCCTTGCTGAGGTGATGGATATTTCCCTGCTGTGGTGGTTAATATGTTTTCTTGCTGCGGTGCTGTATGTCTGTTTCTTTGCTGTAGTGATGGATGTGTTTCCTTGCTGTGGTGCTGAATGTGTTTCCTTGCTGTGGTGCAAGACATGTTCCCTTGCTGATGTGCTGTATGTCTGTTTCTTTGCTATAGTGATCGATATGTTTCCTTGCTGTGGTGATGGATGTGTGTCCTTGCTGTGGCGCTGGATGAGTTTCCTTGCTATGGTTATGGATGTGTTTCCTTGCTTTTGTGCTGGATGTGCTTCCTTGCTGAGGTGATGGACGTGTTTCCTTCTTATGGTTATGGAAGTGTTTCCTTGCTGTGGTGCTGGAAGTCAATTGCCTTGCTGTGGTTCTGTACGTGTGTTGTCTTGCTGTGGTGCTGTGTGTCTGTTGCATTGTTGTTGTACTGAATGTCTGATTCCTTGCTGTGACGAGGGAAGTGTTTCCTTGCTGTAATGATAGATATGTTTCCTTGTTGTGCTGCTGGATATGTTTCCTTGATGTGGTGCTGGATATGTTTCCTTGCTGTGGTGATGGTTGTGTTTTCTTGCTGCGGTGATTAATGTCTGTTTCTTTGCTGTGGTGATGGTTGTTTTCTTGCTGTGGTGCTTAATGTCTGTTTCTTTGCCGTGGTTTTGGATGTGTTTCCCTGCTGTGGTGATTGATGTGTTTCCTTGCTGTGGTGAAGGACGTCTGTTTCCTTGCTGTGGTGCTGGATGTGTTTCTTTAATATGGAGCTGGATGTTCTTCATTGATGTGGTGGGGGATGTGTTCCCTTGCAATGGTCATGGTTGTGTTTCCTTGTTGTGGTGCTTAGTATCTGTTTCTTTGCTGTGGTGATGAATGTTTCGTTGCTGTGGTGCTTAATGTCTGTGTCTTTGCTGTGGAGATGGATGTTTCCTTCTGTGGTGCTGGATGTTTCTTTCCTTGCTGTGGTGATGGATGTGTTTCCTTGCTGTGATGCTGGATGTGTTTCCTAGCTGTGGTGCTGGATGTGTTTCCTTGCTGAGGTGATGGGCGTGTTTCCTTGCTGTGGTTATGGATGTGTTTCCTTGCTGTTGTGCTGGATGTGTTTCCTTGCTGATGTGATGGACGTGTTTTCTTGCTGTGGTTATGGATGTGTTTCCTTGTTGTGGTGCTGGATGTCTGTTACATTGCTGTGATTCTGTACGTGTGTTGTCTTGCTGTGGTGCTGTGTGTCTGTTGCCTTGTTGTGGTACTGGATGTCTGTTTCATTGCAGTGGTGTTGTATGTATGTTTCATTTCTTTGGTGCTGTATGTCTGTTTCCTTGCTGTGATGCTGGATGTCTGTATCCTTGCTGTGGTGAGGGATGTGTTTCCTTGCTGTGGTGAAGGATGTCTGTTCCCTTGTTGTGGTGCTGGATGTGTTTCCTTGATGTGGTGCTGGATGTGTTTCCTGGATGTGGTGCTGGATGTGGTGCTGGATGTGGTGCTGGATGCTTTTCGTTGCTGCGGTGATTAATGTCTGTTTCTTTGCTGTGGTGATGGATGTTTTCTTGCTGTGGTGCTTAATGTCTGCTTCTTTGTTGTGATGATGGATGTCTTTCCATGCTGTGGCGCTGGATGTTTGTTTCCTTGCTGTGGTGATAGATGTGTTTCCTTGCTGTGGTGCTGAATGTGTTTCGTTGCTGTGGTGATGAATGCTTCTTTGCTGAGGTGATGGATATTTCCTTGCTGTAGTGGTGGATATGTTTCCTTGCTGAGGTGCTGTTTGTCTGTTTCTTTGCTGTAGTGATTGATGTGTTTCCTTGCTGTTGTGCTGTATGTCTGTTTCCTTGCTATGGTGCTGGATATGTTTCCTTGCTGTGGTGCTGTATGTCTATTTCCTTGCTGTGGTACAGGATGTTTCCTTGCTGTGGTGCTGTATGTCTGTTTCTTTGCTGTAGTGATGGATGTGTTTCCTTGCTGTGGTGCTGGATGTGCTTCCTTGCTGTGGTGCTGGATGTGTTTCCTTGCTGTGGTGATGAATGTGTTTCCTTGCTGAGGTGATGAATGTGTTTCCTTGCTGAGGTGATGAATGTGTTTCCTTGCTGTGGTGATGAATGTGTTTCCTTGCTGAGGTGATGGATGCTTCCTTGCTGGGGTTCTGGATGTGTTTCCTTGCTGTGATGCTGGACGTGTTTCCTTGCTGTGATGCTGGACGTGTTTCCTTGCTGTGATGCTGGATGTGTTTCCTTGCTAAGGTGCTGGATGTCTGTTTCGTTGCTGTGGTGATGGATGTGTTTCCATCCTGTAATGATGGATGTCTGTTTAATTGCTCTTGTGATGGATGCGTTTGCATGTTGTGGAGCTTAATGTCTGTTTCCTTGCTGTGGTGATGGATGTGTTTCTTTGTTGAGGTGCTGGATGTTCGTTTCCTTACTGTGGTGATGAATGCTTCCTTGCTGAGGTGATCGATATTTCCTTGCTGTGGTGGTGGATATGTTTCGTTACTGCGGTGCTGTATGTCTGTTTCTTTGCTGTTGTGATGGATGTGTTCCCTTGTTCTGGTGCTGCATGTCTGTTTCCTTGCTGTGGTGCAGGGTGTGTTTCCTTGGTGTGGTTGTGTATGTCTGTTTCTTTGCTGTAGTGATCGATGTGTTTCCTTGCTGTTGTGATGGATGTGTTTCTTTGCTGTGGTGCTGGATGTCTTTCCTTGCTGAGGTGATGGATGTTTATTTGCTGTGGTTCTGGATGTATTTCTTTACTGTGATTCTGGATGTGTTTCCTTGTTGTGGTGCATAATGTCTGTTTCCTTGCTATGGTGCTGGATTTGTTTCCTTACTGTGGTGCTGGATTTATTTCCTTGCTGTGGTACTGGATTTGTTTCCTTGCTGTGGTACTGGATTTGTTTCCTTGCTGTGGTGCTGGATTTGTTTCCTTGCTGTGGTACTGGATTTGTTTCCTTGCTGTGGTACTGGATTTGTTTCCTTGCTGTGGTACTGGATTTGTTTCCTTGCTGTGGTACTGGATTTGTTTCCTTGCTGTGGTACTGGATTTGTTTCCTTACTGTGGTGCTGGATTTATTTCCTTGCTGTGGTACTGGATTTGTTTCCTTGCTGTGGTACTGGATTTGTTTCCTTGCTGTGGTGCTGGATTTGTTTCCTTGCTGTGGTACTGGATTTGTTTCCTTGCTGTGGTGCTGGATTTGTTTCCTTGCTGTGGTACTGGATTTGTTTCCTTGCTGTGGTGCTGGATGTGTTTGTCAAGAAACAAGATAAGTGTTTCGTGATGCGGGTCTTAGTTATATGATGACCCGCAGCTGGACCTTTTCGTCATTTAACCGAGACCTTCAGCTAGTATTCTGGTCCACTACTTGAAAAATTATGGTTAAGATTATAACTATTTTTTATATAATATTTGTACGTTGATGTACTCTTTCTCGCTAAGATCTTTCCCCAGAAAAATTGTCGGTCAGTTAAGAACTACACGAAGACGTGAGTGTGCTGTCTTTACCGGTGCATATGAAGACGAGGAGTGAATATTTCAGTAAGGTTATGCGTGTGATGGAACAGATTACTGAGGTTTGCCGGTCATCTTGACCAGTATGTTGTATTAACATTCAAGTTCATATACAGCGCATGTACTGTATAAGTTTTTTTTATCATATTTCTTTGTCTTAAAGATGGTTATTGCTTCTTGTGCTGGATATAGTTATTAGCAAAATGAAAGTTAAATTTAGCGTTATTCAAGTTTCTCAAGGGGTATGAAAGACGAAAGCGAATCTTTCTGCCTTCAGGCGTAAAGAATAAAAGTTTAGCTGTTAAAGGACTATTGATCCCTGGATTTGGCTCTCAGTTCCTCTCCGTCAGTTTAAATCTGATTACCTCCCATTCCCCGAGATCTGCATCACCCCCTACAGTCTCAGCGTTTCTCTAACAAATTAATAATAATAATAATAATAATAATAATAATAATAATAATAATAATAATAATAATAATAATAATAAGAAGAAGAAGAAGAAGAAGAAGAAGAAGAAGAATATAATATAGACGTATGAGTAGTGAACATACAATTTACAAATTTTAAAATTCTTTTAAAATTATGTTAAATAACTCTATAAGTAGGAAATGTGCTCTCAGCTTCATGTGTTGGTTAATACGTAGCTTGAGAGTAAGACACATGTGCAACATCTGGGTATCTTTATTGTAGACGTTTCGCCATCCAGTGGCTTTATCAATACAAATTCTAGGACATAACTTGAAGACAGTAGAACTATGTACAGAAGATGAGGTAATCAGTCCCTCAACCTAGGAGTAGGTGCGAACAGCACCATAGTCGTGGAGATTCTGAAGCAGAAGAAAGAATCCTGGCGCTTATATAGTAAGGTCAGGTGTAGCAGACGAGGGCATATTCACTGGTAGGCGGGATTCCCCAGTGGAAGTAGGTCCTTCCCAAAGAGATGGGTTAGTTGTAGTAGTAGTTGTCGTAGTCGTGAAGGTTATGTACATGTCCTCAGAATTAAGATTCCATGATGTTGCAGTGTCTGACAAGTTGTGTACGAATGGTATATAATACCATATATAATACGAATGGTATATAATACGTAGCTTATCGTCAGCGATATTTGGAGAGTTCTTTAAATGTTTGATAGTCTTAGGTGAATATAATAATAATTTTGGATTTTATTGCGTATATGACAATTGCGTCGGTTGTCCATTGTTCTTGTGGGCAGTTGAAGTTTCCTTTGCAACTGATGAGTCAGGCTTGAATGATCCTTCTCTTACGATGCAAAGGATTTATTCACGTTCCAAGATTTACGACGAAGCCAACAGTACACCAACTGAGACGACACTATATTACTCTAAATACTAATATAATAGAATTTAGAGTAACTTAGAATCGTCTCAGTTGTAGTGTGGGCATCGTCGTAACTCTTGGAATATGACTGAGTTCTGAGTACTTCTCACTGTGTTTAGATGTCACTCAATATATTTTATGTAAGAGACAATATATTGTGCTCATGGTTTTTATATTTCCTTCTTGTGTGTATATAAAGATGGGATAATTTGTTTTTGAAAGAGATATCTGAAATATTAATACCATAAAAAACCACTACCACAAATTGATAACAGCAGCACTTCCAGTACAGTGAACAGCAGAATAAACACAGTTAGGGTTAATACAACTAATACTTTAACTAACCCCAACAGTCACTCCTACAAATCATCATGCCATAACATTTGATGCTTTATAGAAAAACTTGAAATAATCTTCATGTGCTTTCGAAGGGTTAAAAATGTGTAAACTAATAGAGGTGGAAACCTGGAGAATCCCAAGTTTCTGCCCACATCTACGACCTTGTTTGCTGGAGTAGTTTTTACTATTTTGTGTGAATCTGTTTCTAATTTTGTCATTGCTACCTCACAATTGGTCATTAAGAGTTGTAGGCACTACCTGTCACCACCATTACTGTCACAACTACTACCCCCACTGCTACAGTCACCACCACGACTACTGTCACCGCCGCCACCTGTCACAACCACCATAACTGCCACCACCACAACTGTCACCATCACCACTGTCACCATCCCTACTACTATTACCACCACCATCACTACTGTCACCGCCGCTATTAACACCAGGAGCGCCACAAATACCACCATAACCACCACCATCTCCGTCTCTCGCCCCAACAACAGTCAATGACAACAGTAGCACTGCTTCGATCATCACTACCATTGCCATCATCACCACTACTACTGTCACTACTAGCACCATTACTGTCACTACCAACACCACTACAGTTACTGACAGCAGAAACAACCAAGATACCACAACAACCACCACCCCCGTATCCACCGCACTGTCAATGACAACAGCAACACTACTCTCTATACCAGTTACTCCATCAGCGCCACAATCAGTGCCACCAATGCAATCCGCATTACCACTACAACCAGAACCACCACCACCACCACCACCACCATCACCACCACCACCACAACCATAACCACCACCACCACCACCACCACCACCACCACCACCATCACACTCGGCAACAACAGAAACACCATAGCTACCACAATCACCATCACCACGACCCAAAGAAACCACAACTAACTTCACCACAGTTAACAATAATAGCAAATCTAATACTACTTCCAACACAGCTGAGGACAGGAAACTCCTTGACACATCCACCACTGGGAACACTACCCCACTGTAATTACCAGTATTACCGTTAACAGAAGTATTACCTCACCTATACCCATCTGGATAATAAAAACTACACCACTACCGCTACGAATTCCTCAACCACGCCCATGGAAAGAACCACTGCAACAACAGCACCACACCTGTCATAAACAGCACACGACAGAGGTAGCAGCACCACCACCACTACATACAAACAACAACTGCCAAGAAAAAGAGCAAGATCTTAGAAAACAAATAACAATAACAGCACCATACAGGACTGTCAACAAGAACAGAACTAACATAAAGATAAATAACAGCTAACACAAAAATGACTGTGATAGAGAAACAACAGTAGATCAGGATAAACCAACCATAACCAGAAGTTATAACTAAGGCTACTGGAGCATCACTGCTCCATCAAAACCCTGAAACACCCCCATCTTAAGACTTACATTCAAACCTGTAAGCAGCTAGATTAATTTCCACCAGCTGGAAAAAATCAACCAAATCATCTTATACGAAATTACATTGTCGGTAAAAGTACACATGAGAGATGATTTACTCCAACGGTCCAGGATTAACTGTAAGCTCACCGAGACAACACAACAAGTGAACTGGGTAATATATTATGAACGACCACATATAAATATTTATATATATATGTGTATATATATATATATATATATATATATATATATATATATATATATATATATATATGTTATATATATATATATATATATATATATATATATATATATATATATATATATATATATATATATATATATATATATATATATATATATATATATATGTTAATGGAAAAATTAATAATTTTTACCAAAAGAACCTTATAAAACTTACCTAACCTCGTTATAGCAAGCGCAATTTAATTTAGCCTAATCAAATGAAATGTATTTTAGATAGGTTAACAAAAATTTAATAAACAAACACAATGAAATATGCTTTTTTTCGTTTAGGTTCAGATTTATTTTTGCGAAAATATAGTATACACAAATTTTCGCGTTGCTATTTAAGCAAAAATAGCAAGTTTTACCTATTCGGCAGTATATATATATATATATATATATATATATATATATATATATATATATATATATATATATATATATATATATATATATATATATATATATATATATATATGTCGTGCCGAATCTGTTAAACTGGTCAATTAGCAAGAACTCATTTAAAATTAAGTCCTTTCTAAAATTTTCTCTTATTCGTTTCAAGATACATTTTTTTTCATTAATGCTCAACAGCCTCCCACCATGCATAACGGGAATTACCAATAGGCCCTCGGCTGCCTTCAAGAGGGAGCTGGGTAGATACTTAAAGTTTGTGCAAGATCAGCCGGGCTGTGGTTCGTACGTTGGACTACGTGCGGCCAGCAGTAACAACCCGGTTGATTAGGCCCTGATGCACTGAGAGGCCTGGTCGTGGACCGGGTCTCGAAGTACCCTCCAGGTAGACTCCAGGTAGACCACCGCACGATCAAGAACGTTAGTAGTACCTTCCCAGCCGTCAGAACCACGGAAGCAGTACCCTCAGACGAGGTAGCAGGAGCCAGGAGACCTGGGGGTGGGGGAGATGGGGGTGGGATGGGAGGGCATTGTGAGGAGCAGCGTCAGGGCTAATGGGACCGGACATGTTTCTCTCACACGGCTTTGTGACCGTCTTGTAACACTGGCGGGGACGAGTTTTAACACTGACATCTTTTTCACGTTGGCACCGAGATCTTTTTTGGTGACTTTGTTGTATATAAAATTTTTAGTAGTTTTGCGAACCTTGTAACAGGTGTGAGAGGTGGTGCTCATGGTGGCAGGTTATGAGAGTGTTGTTAGGAGGAAGATTCCATGATTTATTTTAGGGACATGTGTATTCTTCTAGGGACATACGTATTCTCTGTGCATGTTCATATTATAATGATACACACATAATCACACACACTCACACACACACACACACACACACACACACACAATCAGCAATCAGCGAAGAGGCGGGGCCAGGAGCTGTGACTCGACCCCTGCAACCACAAATAGGTGATTACAAATAGGTGAGTACACACACACACACACACACACACACACACACACACACACACACACACACAAATACAAAAAAAAAAAAAAAAAAACACGCAACTGAGGAGGAGGTGCAGAAACTACTAAGTGACCTTGATACCTCAAAAGCGATGGGACAGGACAACATCTCCCCGTGGGTCCCTAGAGAAGGAGCCGAGATGCTGTGTGTGCCACTGACCACAATCTTCAACACATCCCTTGAAACTGGGCAACTACCCGAGATGTGGAAGACGGTAAATGTAGTCCCCATTTTTAAGAAAGGAGACAGAAACAAGGCACTAAACTACAGACCTGTGTCACTGACGTGTATAATATATAAAGTCATGGAGAAGATTATCAGGAGAGTGGTGGAGCACCTGGAACGGAACAAGATTATATACGACAGCCATCACGGATTCATGGAAGGCAAATCCTGCATCACAAACCTTCTGGAACTTTATGACAAAGTAACAGAAGTAAGACACGAGAGAGAGGGGTGGGTTGATTGCATTTTGCTGAACTACAGGAAGGCCTTCGACACAGTTCCTCACAAGAGATTAGTGCAGAAGCGAGAGGATTAGGCGCGTATAACAGGAAGGGCACTGCAGTGGATCAGAGAATACCTGACGGGGAGGCAACGACGAGTCATGGTACGTGATGAGGTATGACAGTGGGCGCCTCTGACGAGCGGAGTCCCAACAGGGTTATTCCTAGGACCTGTACTATTTTTGGTATATGTGAATGATATGATGGGAGGGATAGACTCAGAAGTGTCCCTGTTTGCAGGTGATATGAAGTTAATGAGGAGAATTAAATCAGATGAGGCTCAGGCAGGACTTCAAAGAGACCTGGACAGGCTGGACACCTGGTCCAGCAACTGGCTGGACCAGGTGTCCAGCCTGTGCCCCGCCGAAAGCTAAGTCATAAAGAATGGGGAAGGGCAAAGAAGACCGCAGACAGAGTATAGGTTAGGTGGACAAATACTGCAAGCCTCACTCAAGGAGAAAGATCTTGGGTTGAGCATAACACCGAGCGCCTCTCTGGAAGCACACAACCAGATAACTGCTGCAGCATATGGGCGCCGGGCAAACCTGAGAATATCGTTTCGATACCTTAGTAAGGAATCGTTCAAGACACTGTACACTGTGTATGCCATGCCCATACTGGAGTATGCAGCACGAAAGGCGTAGAATTAGGGGGGATATGATCGAGGTGTATAAATGGAAAACAGGAATAAATAAAGGGGATGTAAATAGCATGCTGAAAATTTCCAGCCAAGACAGGACTCGCAGCAATGTATATAACCCTTCTGGAAGTTGATGTCACTGTGTCTATGGTTCCTGGTAACTAGATTAAGTTGATAGGTTTGCGTATGTTGGTGGTAAATTTGAGTCCCAGACTCAGTGCTTGTTTTTCGTAGTCGGTTAAGGTGCGTGACGATAAGTTGTTTATCAGGGACCATCAGCCCCGCTCATCTTAAACACTCAGGCGTCCTTCTCAACCGCATACGTAACCTCTCCATCCGTAACAAGAAACTAAGCAGTTTGGATGTGACTTCCCTCTTCACAAAAGTACCCACCAAAAAAGCCATCGAGGTTCTACAACGTAAAGTCAATCAGGACCTTAATCTTCCTCTACCTCCCGGAGATTTTGTTGACTTGACTGAACTCTGTGTTAATTTCAACTGTTTTTCTTTCAATAACAAGCTCTACAAACAAACCTACGGCATGGGAATGGGGTCCCCCATAAGTGCCGTCCTAGCCAACTTATACATGGAACACCTAGAGTCCGAACACTTCGCCAACATCATCCCTTCAAGCGTCACTTGGTTACGTTACGTGGACGATGTCCTCGTAATAACTCCAAAACGTTTTGATGTACGGGATCTTCAGGCAAGGCTCAACGCAGTTGAACCGGCAATCCAGTTTACACTAGAAGAAAAGTCCAATGACAAGCTACCTTTCCTCGACGTCCTCATTCACAAAGTAGACAACAACCTAAGATTTCAAGTTTATAGGAAACCCACCAATAAAAATTATCTCACACTTCTATTCCAGTCAAGATACCAAGACCAAAAGAGGCATCATCATCGGGTTTTTCCTAAGAGCATACCGAATTTGTAGTCCTGAGTTTCTTGGCGAGGAATGTACATACATTCACCAAACATTCACTGAGTTACATTTTCCTTCTTTTTTCATCAAAGACTGCAAGAAAAGAGCTCTTCAGATCATTAATTCTCCACGCATCAACACCACTCCCAACAAAGTTATAATTTTTCCCAACAGCCAGGTTGCACTGAACGTCTCAAAAGTACTTTCACAAGCTAACACCAGAGTCGCCATCGCTTCTAGCACTTCAATAAAGAATCTAACCAGGACAAAATCCTAGCACCACGAACCAGTCAATGCAGGAGTTTACACTATACCCTGTGGAGGCTGTGACAAGATTTACTTAGGTGAAACAGCAAGAAACCTCGACACCCGCCTCAATGAACACATTTACGCATGTAGGAACGATAACTTGAACAACGCCTGTGTACAACACCGAAATTCCACCAATCATCTCATGAAATTCAGAGACGCCCAATTAGTGATCAAAGAAACTAATTTCCGCAGACGCAAGTGCCTCGAATCAGCACTGATCGCTGTTTCGAATACAATTAAACAAAACAACGGCAGCTTCACCATCTCCGAAGTCTTAGCAAGAATCCTCCTGAAAACAGTAAACCCTGCCATCACATAGTCTCTCCTATTATACTACACAAAGCACATTACAGAGAGTGAACACTGAAACAAGCTGCCTCTTTCCAGTCTCTATTTGTCCAACCTATTTTTATGTTACCCAAGTAATAGCTTTTATATCCTTTTACTCATGTACGAATTAATTGCTCTACCTTATTGTATTACTTTTGTCACTACCACTACTACTACTACTACTACTACTACCACTAGTGAACATCGAAATGGTACCTCACTAGTATTGCACCTCACTCTGAGCCTTTATATATCCTCTGTGTCCATGTATTGTTTGTAATGGCTTGATAAAGCTCCTGGAGAGCGAAACGTTGCCACAATAAATGTCACATTAGTTGCACTTGTGTCCTTTTACTTTACATATTGTCGGTAATTCTACCAACTTTATCACATCTGGTAGTGCAAATGCTACGTAGAAACTGCTTCGTACCTTACCCTTCATACCAGACCAGGATGATATCCTCACATCTACGGAGCCTCTTGGAGAGGAAAACAAAAGTGATTAACACCGGAAATCCTTCCGGAAACATATCCCCAGATGATCCACTTCCCACGGCAATTACCACTACTATCGATAGCCTCATAGGAAGGGTACTTTACAGCGATTTATTTCTCCTCAGTCTTGTAGTTGTAAATAACGAGAGGAATATTCGATAGGCCAGATGAATAGAAGAGGAAGGGTAGGGCAGAAAATGGTGGGATGGGGTAGGGATGGCAGTCGGATTCGATTCGAGGAAGGAAACAAAAGGTCTAATTCCTCAGTTCAAGAGCCTTTCACCTCGGAAGGGTTTTAATGGATAAATATTCTCTCTTTTTCATAATCTCATTTTCCACTGTTTCACCACTTTTTGTTCTCTTTCGCTTTACTCTTCCGCCATATATAATTTGTTTTCCAAATTCATGTTTGTATGTTCAACGAACATGAAATTAAAAATTCATCATTTTGCTATCATACTGCATACTATTTTTGCGCTTTCTGTCTTCTTTCCATTGGTCACCCAAAGGGAATATTTGAAATTTTTTTCATAAGCACAATCAATTTTTGAAAGAATAATTTCACCATACCTTTTCCCCCTGTGACTGTTTGTGAATAGAGAATGATGACATTTTAGAGGCTGTTATGCTGTTTCATCTTTTAATAGCACATCAAATTGTGTTTGCGTGATGCATCAGCCGGCTGCATGTCCACTGTTGTGATGCAGCTGTAAAAGCCAACTTGAATGACATCTGAATAACCAGGTTTGTGTACACGAATTCTCTACTGTATTTGGGTATCTGTGCGTATATACTTTGAGAGTGAATTTGTGTATATGTATATTTTATACGCCAACCTAGATATAGTTGTGGGACCGAGCATGGGCTCCTGATCCCTAATATTAGCATATTTTTACTTTCAAACAACTAACTTTCTCATACTTTGTTCCTCCTCTTTTTTAATCCTTATACTGAAGAAACTATGGTGAAAGTGTATTTAAAACATTTGTGTGTTTAGTTTCATTTTGTGTATCCTTATTTTGGTTCCATCCTCTCTTATTTTTTAATTCCGTCACTTCTCTTGAGTATCTTCTATACGTTGTAGTCATGTCTTCTCTGGATTTCACTTTTAGAGCGCCGAGAGATATAACTTCTTTAGTTTCTTCATTCATTAATGGTACACGATAGAGTGAAATTGATAAGCTTCATATGCAACACTTGACTATCTTTATTGCAGAAATATTTCTCATGCATAGAAATCATTTATAATCAAGCGCACAGGAGTTTTTCATACTGGAAACAGTATCAAGGTGTTCAATCCCTCAACCTTGACTGAAGGTGTTCTGTCCCTTAGCCTTCATCTTTCTAAAGCAGAGGCATGAAGGAGATAGAGAAGAGGTACAGTAAATGAAGATAATGTCACAGGTGGGCGCAACCCAATAATAGAAGTAGGCAGTGCAAATGTATCGGGCCAAGACACAGTAATTTGTGACTGAACGCCAGCTATAAACTCTATAAAGATGAAGAACTGAATATCATAAAATTACCTCTCATTTCCACTGTTTCTATAAAAGTATCGTGGGTACTCGATTATATGGCTGTTGCACGGGAGATACATTTAGGCAGTAAAGATACTCAACTGTTACACATGTGTCCTATTCAATAACCAATCGATACTGCAAATTATCTATGTATAATTCTTGTCAATCTAAGCAACACCATGTAATCTTGGTACAGAGGATAGCTTCTGCACATTTTCCCCTAACCGCTGGCCGTACGTATTGCCATAACTAACTTCAACCAGTTGGTTCACCAACCTGTGACGTCATTTCCACCTTCTGCACCTCTCCTCTAGCTCCGATTTATAAAACTCAATCATTATGCCTCCACTTTAGATATAACAAGGCTACGGTACTAAACACCTTCAATCCCGGTTAAGAAACTCGACACCTGTTCAGTTGTTCAAGGGAAAGGAACTGTACACCATAAAATTACGTCCTCACTTCTTCCTCTGTCTCCAGTAGAAACGTCGTCTGTATTCGTTTGAAGAAAACTGCTCTTCGGGTGAAATTTTTCGGTAATAAATGTGTGTGGCAAATGTGTCTTACTCAACCTTCTTTCGATTCTCGTATAACTCACTACTCTTCATTTCTAGCAAGTTTAGTGGTTCATGTTTTTTCTTATATTTTTGCAGCAACGATTTGTACTTGCTTAACAATAGACTATAAGGGAAACAATACATAATTAGGGCTGACTTTTATCAGGTTTTCGAAGACTGTCCTTAGGTTTGCTAATTCAAAATATTCTGTTGCTAACGGTTTGTTTATGAGTTCTTCTGGGGACTGATTCGGTGAAATGTCTAAGTACAGAATTTTTATTTTATTTTTGAAGGACAAATAAGGACAGATAAGTCGGTTTGACACCATCGACCTTCAATGCGACATAAACCTGTACGTTTTGGGCCTAAATTTCAACAGCCACTTACTGAACATATTCTATAATATGTTTACTCGCAGTTTACTTCTACCATTCAGTTTTCCAAGTCTCCTTATGAGCCTGAAGTAGACTGCCAAAATAAAGTGTATATGCCGTGCCGAACAGGTAAAATTGGTCAGTTAGCAAGAACTCATTTAAAATTAAGTCCTTTCTAAAGTTTTTCTCTTTTACGTTTATATATGTATTTTTTCCATTTATGTTATTGTAGACATTAATAAACTTGTACCAAAAAAACTTAGAAAACTTACTTAACCTTATTATAAAAAGTGCAATTTAATTAAGCCTAATTCAACTAAATACATTTTACATAAGCTTACAATAATTTAACAATAAACAAATACACAAACACACACACACACACACACACACACACACACACACACACATATATATATATATACCAACAACACTGCACTAGCCAAGGACTCGAACCCACGTTGTAGTGGCCAGCCTCACGGTAAGGCATAGTGTCCTCGGATGGCGGTAAAACAGCTAGCTCTGCTGACTGCTTCATCTTTGTAGGATTGGGCATCATGTGGTTCTAGATCTCTATGAGGCAGGCCAGTACAGAGTGGGTTCGAGTCCTTGGCTAGTGCAGTGTTGCTATTGATCAATACCACTCGTTCTTTGTTACAATAATATATATATATATATATATATATATATATATATATATATATATATATATATATATATATATATATATATATCAGAATATGCAAAACAACCACTGTGAAAGAATAGTGAAATTCCAAGCAGGCCTGTTGGCCCAACAGCTGCATTGTTCCTCCTTTCGTATGAGTCGGGTGTCTTCGCGCGTCACGTGTTGCTTTGTTGTGGGATGTGATGGTGAGGTGGGGTCTCGCCCCTTTATATATCTTCTACTGATGTATTGTTTTTATAGTTCCTTCATAATGTGAGAAGTCACGAAAGTGCTTGGAATTTCACTATTCTTTCAGAGTGGTTCCTTTGCAACCACTATATATATATGTCGTGCCGAATATATAAAACTGGTCAATTAGCAAGAACTCATTTAAAATTAAGTCCTCTCTGAAATTTTCTCTTATACATTTAAAGATATATTGTTTTCATTTATGTTAATGTAAAATTTTTTAATTTTGCACCAAAAGAATCTTAGAAAACTTACCTAACCTTATTATAACAAGAACAATTTATTTTACCCTAACCCAACTAAATATATTTTAGATTTGTTTACAATAATTTAATACTAAACAAACACAGTGAAATATATTTTTTTCGTTAAATTCAGGATGATTTTGGCGAAATTATTGCATACACAAATTTTCACTTGTCCTATATGGCAAGATGATCGTTGCTATTTAAGCCAAGATCGCAAGTTCTGCCTATTCGGCACGATATATATATATATATATATATATATATATATATATATATATATATATATGCAAAACAACCACTCTGAAAGAATAGAGAAATTCCAAGCGCTTTCGTGACTACTCACATTATCCTTGATAATGTGAGTTGTCACGAAAGCGCTTGGAATTTCTCTATTCTTTCAGAGTGGTTGTTTTGCATATTCTGAAATCACCTGTTTACTGTGATCTTATTGCATATATATATATATATATATATATATATATATATATATATATATATATATATATATATATATATATATATATATATGTATATATATATGGATATATATATATATATATATATATATATATATATATATATATATATATATATATATATATATATATATATATTCTATGTGAATATTTATTAATAAACAGAATACATTCGCAGAAAAACACAAACATGAATACAATTGTACAATGTATTAAAGATCATGAATTTCCTCCAGCTCCTCCGAAGCCAGACGCGAGCCAAGTATGCAGCAAGCATTTCCCCTCTGGATGGCTATGCTGAAGCGCTGGAACATGAAAGTGGCTGCCCTTGGGTCCCTGGTGGTGCCGATGAGTCTGGAACCCAATTTTTTAAGGAAACGTGTGGCATTTTTCCCCACGATCCCAAGGTCTCTGATCCCACTGGGATAAATTGATGCTGTTGGCTTATGTCCCTGTACTTGCTGATCATGTGAACATTTAATAATATACAAAATACATTTACAGAAAAACACAAACATGAATACAATGGTATAATGCATTAAAGATCTTGAATTTACTCAAGCTCCACCGAAGCCGGACGCGAGCCAAGTATGCAGCATTGTGTCCCTGTACTTGCTGATCTTGTACTCCTCCCTGTGGTCAGCAGCTCCTCCCTGTCACCTCACACTGTGATGGATGTAGGTGTCAGCCAGTGTGGACACGCAGGTATAGTCCCATGCTAAGAGATTGCCATTCTACCAAGGATAGATGGTGATTCCGTCGGGGTGGTTTGCTGGGTTGTGGGTATTGTTGGCTGCTAGTGATCGGGGTTCCCTCTCGGCTGGGCATCCAGCTGTAACAAGGGTTCTCTTTATGATGTCGTTGACCTCATTGTGTCTTGCATGCCAGCTCTTGGTTTTGGAACAGTTAAGACCATGTAGACTATATTGGTCTGCTTGCGCTTTGCCGCAAATACACTTATATTCTATGTGAAGTGGGCCAGCAAGGCGCAGAGCCACTGCAATACGGAGGGTCTTAGGGTAGAGTTGCGTTCCAATTGCCGATATGGGAACTGTTTGGAGGAAGCCCCCGGAGTGAGGTGCGCTCACAGCCTGGAGACGGGCAGTCTCCCTATCTGATGTTGCAGCCCTGAGCATGTTGGCAAGCACCTTTTCAGCAATTGGGCCATCCCAGCTTGACTATTTGTGAGCCAGTGCTGCACTAGGGTAGGGTTTGGTGCTGGAGCAACAAGAGTCTCCCATTCTGTGATGGCACTGGCATAGCTAGGGTCCTGTATTCCTGCTGAGTCACTGAGGTTATCAGGAAGAATTTGTCTTATCAACAATATATATATATATATATATATATATATATATATATATATATATATATATATATATATATATATATATATATATATATATATGCAAAACAACCACTCTGAAAGAATAGAGAAATTCCAAGTGCTTTCGTGACTACTCACATTATCAAGGAACTATGAAAGTAAAGCATCCAAGGAAGTTATATAAGGGGTCTGGCCAGCACCTCACTATCAGATCCCACAACGGTTAAACACCTGACGCGCGCCGACCCAACTTGGATAGATCCTTTGCGCAACTCACCCACAAACTATTCTACCCAAGAAAATTTAAAAGTATTTGTCCAGTGTATTATTAAATTCTTCCCAAATTCTATTAATTATAAATGGATCTAATTTATATAAACCAAAGGAAATATTCATATTATTGTCAAAACTGCTTTTTATGAAACAAGATTCAATTATATTCCTGTCGACCATGGACTTGCTTGATACTACTTTCTCAACTTTTTGAAAATCAATTGGATGGTTAAAATCTCTTACACGAATAAATAGAGCATTGGAATCTTGTCCAGTTCTAATGCTATACTTATGTTGTTTTAATCTTAGTTCGAGATTTTTACCAGTTTGACCGTAATAAACTTTATCAGATATGTTGATGATATTTTGTGTCTTATGCCCAAAAATGTAGATATACACCATTTCCTTGGAAAATTAAATAGCTTAGCCCATTCTATAAACTTTACTGTTCAGTTTGAAGAAAATAACTCATTGCCTTTTCTAGATGTTTTAATTATTAAGGATAATAATGAACTCAAATTTAAAATTTACAGAAAACTTACAAATAACTGTTCCTATGTCCACTATTATTCCTCGCATCAAGATAGAGTCGAACTGTCTGTTTTCTCATCAATGTTTTTGAGAGCTTTACGAATTTGTAGTCCTGAGTTCATAGATGAGGAAATATCCAAAATTTATGAAATAGGTAATGATTTAAAATACCCAAGAAATGTAATTGATAAATCTTTTAAAGTTACTAGAAATACTTTTTACAATCCAAAAAGGGACAACCAGCCTTATTCAACTAAAAATATGTTGGTTCTCCCTTACCATGAAAACTTGGTTGATATGCCTTCTCTTCTTAAGACTTTTAATATTAAAGTTGTATTCAAAAATCTTGATACAGTAAAAAAACGTTTGATAAAAAATTCCCCCCAAAATGCTGATGGATGTGTCTATAAGATTCCTTGTAAAATTTGCGATAAAGTTTATGACGGTCAAACTGGTAAAAATCTCGAACTAAGATTAAAACAACATAAATATAGCATTAGAACTGGACAAGATTCCAATGCTCTATTTATTCATGTAAGAGATTTTAACCATCCAATTGATTTTCAAAAAGTTGAGAAAGTAGTATCAAGCAAGTCCATGGTCGACAGGAATATAATTGAATCTTGTTTCATAAAAAGCAGTTTTGACAATAATATGAATATTTCCTTTGGTTTATATAAATTAGATCTATTTATAATTAATAGAATTTGGGAAGAATTTAATAATACACTGGACAAATAATTTTTAAATTTTCTTGGGTAGAATAGTTTGTGGGTGAGTTGTGCAAAGGACCTATCCAAGTTGGGTCGGCGCTCGTCAGGTGTTTAACCGTTATGGGATCTGATAGTGAGGTGCTGGCCAGACCCCTTATATAGCTTCCTTGGATGCTTTACTTTCATAGTTCCTTGATAATGTGAATAGTCACGAAAGCGCTTGGAATTTCTCTATTCTTTCACAGTGGTTGTTTTGCATATTCTGAAATCACCTGTTTACTGTGATCTTATTGCATATATATATATATATATATATATATATATATATATATATATATATATATATATATATATATATATATATATATACTTACCATACTCCGTAGTGGAAGGGGGTGGAGCTGCCAGCCACAAGGAGACCCAGAAGATCCGAAAATATGAAGACCTTCCCCCTTGCTATAACTTCATTCCAATAGGGTTGGCGACCCTTGGAGCATGGGGCAAGTGTGCTCTAAAGTTCCTCAAAGAGCTGGGTGAAAAGCTCATCATAGAAACCAAGGATCACAGGGCGACCAGCTTCCTCTTCCAGAGACTGAGTGTTGTGATCCAGAGAGGAAATTCCTGCAGCATTCTGGGCACGCGGCCCACCGCAGGGGAGCTGGTCGAAGTATTCGAGATGTAGCTCTGAGTTACCTACGTTGTTTTACTTTCTGTTGTATTTTTGTGAATGTTTGGCCAATGTATTTTGTCTTTAACCGAAACATACTTGAAATATAGGGGGTGGTAGGAGAAAGTTCTCGAACAGCTTCAGGGAGAACATTGAGTTTTCCCTGAAGCAAGTTTATTCTTTTCTCTGAGGATGAGGGTCCCCAGGACAGTTCTAGAGGTGGTACCTCCCTATATATATATATATATATATATATATATATATATATATATATATATATATATATATATATTTATATATATATATATATATATATATATATATATATATATATATATATATGGGTGCAAAAAACCACTGTGAAAGAATAGAGAAATTTACAAGTGCTTTCGTGACTTCTCACATTATCAAGGATCTATGAAAACAATACATCAAAGGAAGGCATATAAAGGGTCAAGACTACACCTCACCATCACATCCCACAACACAGCAACACCTCACACACGCAGGACAACACCCGACTCCGTGAAACACACCTAATACTCTACCCAAGAATTAAGATTTATTGCTTGTTTAATGTATCGTTAAATTCTTCCCAAATGTTCGTAATTATAAATGAATGCAATTTATTTAAACCAAAGGAAATATTTATATTATTTTCAAAACTGATTTTTATAAAACATGATTCAATTATATTCCTGTCGACCATGGACTTGCTTGATACTACTTTCTCAGTCTTTTAAAAATCAATTGGATGGTTAAAATCTCTCACAGGAATAAATAGAGCATTAGAGTCTTCTCCAGTTCTAATGCTATATTTATGTTGTTTTAATCTTAGTTCGAGATTTTTACCAGTTTGACCGTAATAAACTTTATCGCAAATTTTACATAGAAGCTTATAGACACATCCTCAGCATTTTGCGGTGAATTCTTTATCAACATTTTTTTTTCTACTGTATCAATATTTTTAAATATAACTTTGATATTTAATGTCTTAAGAAAAGAATGCATATCAACCAAGTTTTCATGGTAAGGGAGAACCAACATATTTTTAGTTAAATAAGGTTGGTTGTCCCTTTTTGGTTTGTAAAAAGTATTTCTAGCAATTTTAAAAGATTTATCAGTTACGTTTCTTGGGTATTTCAGATCATTAGCTATTTCATAAATTTTGGATATTTCTTCATCTATGAACTCTGCGTATGTGTAGTCCAGAGTTCATAGATGAAGAAATATCCAATATATATATATATATATATATATATATATATATATATATATATATATATATATATATATATATATATATATATATATATATATATATATACATACATATAGATATATATATATATATATATATATATATATATATATTATATTATATATATATATATATATATATATTATAGTAGTAGGTTGGTAGACAGCAACCACCCAGGGAAGTACTACCGTCCTGCCAGATGACTGTGAAACAAAAACCTGTAACTGTTTTGCATGATGGTAGGATTGCTGGTTTCTTTTTCTGTCTCATAAACACGCTAAGATAACAGGGATATCTTGCTACTCCTACTTACACTTTGGTCACACTTCACAGACACGCACATGCATATATATATATACATACATCTAGGTTTTTCTCCTTTTTCTAAATAGCTCTTGTTCTTTTTTATTTCTTCTATTGTCCATGGGGAAGTGGAAAAGAATCTTTCCTCCGTAAGCCATGCGTGTCGTATGAGGCGACTAAAATGCCGGGAGCAATGGGCTAGTAACCCCTTCTCCTGTATACATTTACTAAAAAAGAGAAGAAGAAAAACTTTATAAAACTGGGATGCTTAAATGTGCGTGGATGTAGTGCGGATGACAAGAAACAGATGATTGCTGATGTTATGAATGAAAAGAAGTTGGATGTCCTGGCTCTAAGCGAAACAAAGCTGAAGGGGGTAGGAGAGTTTCAGTGGGGGGAAATAAATGGGATTAAATCTGGAGTATCTGAGAGAGTTAGAGCAAAGGAAGGGGTAGCAGTAATGTTAAATGATCAGTTATGGAAGGAGAAAAGAGAATATGAATGTGTAAATTCAAGAATTATGTGGATTAAAGTAAAGGTTGGATGCGAGAAGTGGGTCATAATAAGCGTGTATGCACCTGGAGAAGAGAGGAATGCAGAGGAGAGAGAGAGATTTTGGGAGATGTTAAGTGAATGTATAGGAGCTTTTGAACCAAGTGAGAGAGTAATTGTGGTAGGGGACCTGAATGCTAAAGTAGGAGAAACTTTTAGAGAGGGTGTGGTAGGTAAGTTTGGGGTGCCAGGTGTAAATGATAATGGGAGCCCTTTGATTGAACTTTGTATAGAAAGGGGTTTAGTTATAGGTAATACATATTTTAAGAAAAAGAGGATAAATAAGTATACACGATATGATGTAGGGCGAAATGACAGTAGTTTGTTGGATTATGTATTGGTAGATAAAAGACTGTTGAGTAGACTTCAGGATGTACATGTTTATAGAGGGGCCACAGATATATCAGATCACTTTCTAGTTGTAGCTACACTGAGAGTAAAAGGTAGATGGGATACAAGGAGAATAGAAGCATCAGGGAAGAGAGAGGTGAAGGTTTATAAACTAAAAGAGGAGGCAGTTAGGGTAAGATATAAACAGCTATTGGAGGATAGATGGGCTAATGAGAGCATAGACAATGGGGTCGAAGAGGTATGGGGTAGGTTTAAAAATGTAGTGTTAGAGTGTTCAGCAGAAGTTTGTGGTTACAGGAAAGTGGGTGCAGGAGGGAAGAGGAGCGATTGGTGGAATGATGATGTAAAGAGAGTAGTAGGGGAGAAAAAGTTAGCATATGAGAAGTTTTTACAAAGTAGAAGTGATGCAAGGAGGGAAGAGTATATGGAGAAAAAGAGAGAGGTTAAGAGAGTGGTGAAGCAATGTAAAAAGAGAGCAAATGAGAGAGTGGGTGAGATGTTATCAACAAATTTTGTTGAAAATAAGAAAAAGTTTTGGAGTGAGATTAACAAGTTAAGAAAGCCTAGAGAACAAATGGATTTGTCAGTTAAAAATAGGAGAGGAGAGTTATTAAATGGAGAGTTAGAGGTATTGGGAAGATGGAGGGAATATTTTGAGGAATTGTTAAATGTTGATGAAGATAGGGAAGCTGTGATTTCGTGTATAGGGCAAGGAGGAATAACATCTTGTAGGAGTGAGGAAGAGCCAGTTGTGAGTGTGGGGGAAGTTCGTGAGGCAGTAGGTAAAATGAAAGGGGGTAAGGCAGCCGGGATTGATGGGATAAAGATAGAAATGTTAAAAGCAGGTGGGGATATAGTTTTGGAGTGGTTGGTGCAATTATTTAATAAATGTATGGAAGAGGGTAAGGTACCTAGGGATTGGCAGAGAGCATGCATAGTTCCTTTGTATAAAGGCAAAGGGGATAAAAGAGAGTGCAAAAATTATAGGGGGATAAGTCTGTTGAGTGTACCTGGTAAAGTGTATGATAGAGTTATAATTGAAAGAATTAAGAGTAAGACGGAGAATAGGATAGCAGATGAACAAGGAGGCTTTAGGAAAGGTAGGGGGTGTGTGGACCAGGTGTTTACAGTGAAACATATAAGGGAACAGTATTTAGATAAGGCTAAAGAGGTCTTTGTGGCATTTATGGATTTGGAAAAGGCGTATGACAGGGTGGATAGGGGAGCAATGTGGCAGATGTTGCAAATGTATGGTGTAGGAGGTAGGTTACTGAAAGCAGTGAAGAGTTTTTACGAGGATAGTGAGGCTCAAGTTAGAGTATGTAGGAAAGAGGGAAATTTTTTCCCAGTAAAAGTAGGCCTTAGACAAGGATGTGTGATGTCACCGTGGTTGTTTAATATATTTATAGATGGGGTTGTAAGAGAAGTAAATGCGAGGGTCTTGGCAAGAGGCGTGGAGTTAAAAGATAAAGAATCACACACAAAGTGGGAGTTGTCACAGCTGCTCTTTGCTGATGACACTGTGCTCTTGGGAGATTCTGAAGAGAAGTTGCAGAGATTGGTGGATGAATTTGGTAGGGTGTGCAAAAGAAGAAAATTAAAGGTGAATATAGGAAAGAGTAAGGTTATGAGGATAACAAAAAGATTAGGTGATGAAAGATTGAATATCAGATTGGAGGGAGAGAGTATGGAGGAGGTGAACGTATTCAGATATTTGGGAGTGGACGTGTCAGCGGATGGGTCTATGAAAGATGAGGTGAATCATAGAATTGATGAGGGAAAAAGAGTGAGTGGTGCACTTAGGAGTCTGTGGAGACAAAGAACTTTGTCCTTGGAGGCAAAGAGGGGAATGTATGAGAGTATAGTTTTACCAACGCTCTTATATGGGTGTGAAGCGTGGGTGATGAATGTTGCAGCGAGGAGAAGGCTGGAGGCAGTGGAGATGTCATGTCTGAGGGCAATGTGTGGTGTGAATATAATGCAGAGAATTCGTAGTTTGGAAGTTAGGAGGAGGTGCGGGATTACCAAAACTGTTGTCCAGAGGGCTGAGGAAGGGTTGTTGAGGTGGTTCGGACATGTAGAGAGAATGGAGCGAAACAGAATGACTTCAAGAGTGTATCAGTCTGTAGTGGAAGGAAGGCGGGGTAGGGGTCGGCCTAGGAAGGGTTGGAGGGAGGGGGTAAAGGAGGTTTTGTGTGCGAGGGGCTTGGACTTCCAGCAGGCATGCGTGAGCGTGTTTGATAGGAGTGAATGGAGACAAATGGTTTTTAATACTTGACGTGCTGTTGGAGTGTGAGCAAAGTAACATTTATGAAGGGATTCAGGGAAACCGGCAGGCCGGACTTGAGTCCTGGAGATGGGAAGTACAGTGTCTACACTCTGAAGGAGGGGTGTTAATGTTGCAGTTTAAAAACTGTAGTGTAAAGCACCCTTCTGGCAAGACAGTGATGGAGTGAATGATGGTGAAAGTTTTTCTTTTTCGGGCCACCCTGCCTTGGTGGGAATCGGCCAGTGTGATAATAAATATATATATATATATATATATATATATATATATATATATATATATATATATATATATATATATATATATATATATATATATATATTAGGTGTTTTAAAAAGATGGACACTCGTATCCACTGATTTAGTATCTGCAGTTTCGGTTGTTCACTGTTTACTGCGGCCTAGAAATGCCTCTTATTTTTGCATAATAATCTCCCTAAATAACAAAATAATAAAAGCTGTCATTTCTTCCAAACCAAGGAGAAGCTGTAAAGTGCTTCGCGTCAGTGAAAAAAAAGAGATTATCCTCCACATTTGTGCATAATTTATCTATTAAACTTGATAATAGGTACGTGTTGGACTTATATATAAGAGTTTGCTACTATCCCCGGTTTGGGTATCCACGGCAGGTCCTCTGAATGTATCCCCCGCGGATACAGGGATCCTACTGTATATTCCAATCGGGTCTATGTCTTTGAAACACCCTGTATATAGAATCAATAATCCTGGCAAAACATTGCCATACAAACTAAATCCAGATCCTTGAGCGTAATGTAGATGCTTTAGAAGACAGACAAGTTGAAAAATTTTGCGCTAGCGCAAAATTTACGAATACTTACTGAGATAACGTTTCACTAGCAAGTAGCTTCTTCAGTCCATTACAGAGAAAAACGGTGGAAGATGAGAAGTTTGAGGTAATCAGTTCTTCAGCCTGGAGTCAATGTGTTCAGTTCATCTATTTTGAGAAAAAGCGATGAACAAAACACATCGATTCCAGGCCGAGGGACTGATTACCTCAAACTCATTCTCATCTTCGAACGTTCTTCTCTTTTTTGGACTGAAAAAGTGAAACGTTTCAGTAATAAAGTGTCCCAAAATTTGCACAGGTGTCTCATCTTTCAGCTCCTTGGGTAACATTGGTTGCACTTCACGCTAGCTTAATGTGTTGTTATTCGTATAATTTTATTTAAATATTTGTCTCCTCAGTAATTTAGGTGTAGTTTTTGTATCTTTCTGTTGCACTTTCATAAACTGGTTGCGAAGTATCCTGTGCCTTAAGGGCTCTGTTGGTTTAGCGCTTTTTTTTATAATGATAATAACAGGGATCTGTCATATCAACTTCTGAGCCCTTGTATGGAGTTGATCTTCACATGTTTTCCTACAATACTTATTTCGTTTAATACCTTCATTCTGGAGATATATTTTTAATTCAAGAGAGAGACAAATCCCTAAACGGTGATTAAGGCAGTCCTGGACCATTATCAAGTCGCCAGACAGTGCTCTGACAATGACCCAGGATGGACAGAAACGTCGTCCAACGTTTCATCTCGACAATAGGAGTTATTTGTAAATTTCTTCTTTTTTGTTCATTTTAATATATAGTTTTCATCCGAGTCCTCTCTTTCTGTTTCCAACTTGTTCAGTCTGTCCCTATCATTTATCTTTGTCTCTGAGTATTTTGTAAATAGTAGTTTGTCTATGTTCTCCAGTCTTCAATTGATTTAGCAATTCCCTACACCGAAGTGCTATTGTGATCTTCTCTCAGGGTAACAATATTTAAACATTGTCAGGCAACCTAATTTATTTATATTGTTTATTATTCCTTTCTCTCATTCTCATTACATAGTACTTCTCTACATTAAACACCGTCATTTATCTTCCATCTATTACACCATTACCTTAATTTACCCAGTTATTCTTAAAGGGCTTTACTGTCAATTATAATGCTTCCACCTGTCCTCCGATTCGTAAGTTAGTAACTTAACGTACCTAAGTTTCATGTTCAGCATCTATAGTCTAATGATCATTGTCAATGTAATACCATTTTTTTAGATATCAGTGTCAACTGTACCTATAACACCAAAAGTGAAGCTATTTTTTTGAAATGCCTTAGCTAATAATTTTACGTACATTAACCTGGTTTGCAAGATTATCGTAGGTATTGTCAATGTAACAACAATACTAAGATAAAATCGCGATTTTACTCTAATTGGTGTTTCTCAAATCCGTGAAAAAGTTATTTTATCATTTGACTCATCATTGATTACACTATTGACCTTACAGTTTAAGAGCTGTTATCCTACTTAAGCTTTTTCCAAGCCCAGCCATGTCTAAACTGTTTAGGTCGCATGGGATGCGACCTAAAGCAGTCAGCAAACACCCAGGTACTTAATTAATGCTACGTGACAAGTTGCAACAAGTGTGAGGATATATTCCCAAGGTTCCAACTCGTGCTGGGTACTGAACCACAGACCCTTAGTATGTGAACTATGTGTGATACCAGCTGAGGCAGTTTTTTAAGCTACCCAACTTTCTTTAGAGACTATGCATTTTATATAGGATCTTTAGATAATCCAAATATATTCGCATAATTTTTCATTCATTTTTCATTAATTTTTCATTCATTTTTCATTTTTGATTCATTTCTACGATAATAGTAATTGCTTCTAAGATTGGTTTTTAAAAATGTTTTGACTGAAAACCAATTTGTCTGCTAGCTAGTTTAATTCTGCTCTACACATGCTTTACCCAACTTTTCCAATGGCTCTTTCCTTAATCATTAAGAATACGTTTATCAGTTATACGAGCACATGCTTCAAACGTTTTCCTTTATCTCTCTCTTTTTTATTCTCTAGCACAGTGTTTAATTTTTATATAAATTTTGCCAAGTGCTGCCGTCTGGTGGGCTTAGTTCTAACCTAGACTTGAGTTCACCAGAAGTAATATTTATCTCTCTCACGATAGTTGCTCTGTGGTTAACACCTCTTCCTCTTCCTTGGCCCTGGCACTGGCTGCCCTCATCTTTGTGTGCCTGGTGTGTCCCAAGGCCAATAAACCACGATCTAGGTACTAGAAGTGATTCAGTTATGTCTTGATTCATGAATAATCAAGCTATACATAGGGAAGGAAGATATTGCAACTTTTTAGGAGTAAGGAAGAGCCAGATATGAGTGTGGTTAGGTGCGTGAGGTTCTGGGTGAATTGAAAGGGATTGAAGTAGATGGGAGTGATGATACCAA
>NC_091331.1:31792489-31794989 GCF_038502225.1 Cherax quadricarinatus
GGAAGTAGTCTCTCTCTCTTCTACACACCCTAACCTGAGCCTCACTATCCTCATAAAAACTCTTTACAACATTTAATAACTTACCACCAATTATTCCATATACTTGCAACATCTGCCACATTTCTCCCCTATCCACTCTATCATATGCCTTTTCTAAATCCATAAATGCAATAAAAACTTCCCTACCTTTATCTAAATACTGTTCTCATATATGCTTCAATGTAAACACTTTATCTACACATCCCCTGTCGACTCTGAAACCTCCTTGCTCATCCACAATCCTACAATCTGTCTTACCTCTAATTCTTTCAATTATAACCCTACCGTACACTTTCCCTGGTATACTCAGTAAACTTATTCGTTTATAATTTTCACAATCTCTTTTGTCCCCCTTCCCTCTATATAAAGTGGCTATACATGCTCTATGCCAATCCCTAGGTACCTTCCTCTCTTTCAAACATTTATTAAACAAAAATACTAATTACTCCAACACTATATTTCCCCTGCTTTTAACATTTCTGTCATGATCCCGTCAGTTCCAGCTGCTTTACCCCATTTCATTCTACGTAATGCCTCACGCACCTTCCCCACACTCACATCCTGTTCTTCTTCACTCCTAAAAGATGGTATATCTCATTGGCCATTGCATGAAATTACCGCTTCCCTTTCTTCGTCGACATTTAAAAGTTCCTCAAAATATTCTCGCCATCTACCCAAAACCTCCATCTCCCCATCTCCTAACTCCCCTACTCTGTTTTTAACTGACAAAGACTTTCGTTCTGTAGGCTTTCTTAACTTATTTAACTCACTAAAAAATTTTTCCTTATTTTCATTAAAATTTCTTGACAGTGCCTCTCCCATTCTATCTTCTGCTCTCCTTTTTACTCTCCCACCACTCTCTTCACCATTCTTTTAGTCTCCGTATACTCTACTCTTCTTATAACACTTCTGCTTTGTAAAAACCTCTCATAAGCTAACTTTTTCTCTTTTATCACACCCTTTACTTTATCATTCAACCACTCACTCCTCATACCTCATGAACCCACCCTCCTATAACCACAAACTTCTGCACCACATTCTAATACTGCATTTTTAAAACTATTCCAATCCTTTTCAACTTCCCTACAAGTCATACTTGCACCAGCCCACCTTTCTGCCAATAGTTGCTTATATCTTACCCGAACTTCCTCCTCCCTTAGTTTATACACGTTCACCTCCCTCTTGCTTTTTGTTGCCATTTTCCTCTTTTCCCATCTACCTCTTAATCTGACTGTAGCTACAACTAAATAATGATCGGAAAAATATCAGTTGCCCCTTTATAAACGTGTACATCCTGGAGCCTACCCATAAACCTTTTATCCACCAATACATAATCTAACAAATTACTTTCATTACGTGCTATATCATATTTTGTATATTTATTTATCCTCTTCTTCATGAAATATGTATTACTTATTACCAAACCTCTTTCAACACATAGCTCAATTAAAGGCTCCCCATTTCCATTTACCACTGGCACCCCAAATTTACCTGCTACTCCCTCCACAACATTTTTGCTCACTTTAGCATTGAAATCCCCAACCATGGTACCATTACTCTCACACTTCGTTCAAAACTCCCCACGCATTCACTCAACATTTATTAAAATCTCTCTCTCTCCTCTACACTTCTCTCTTCTCCAGGTTCATATACGCTTACTATAACCCACTTTTCACATCCAACCTATATTTTACTCCACATATTCCTTGAATTAATACATTTGTAGTCCCTCTTTTCCTGCCATAACTTATCCTTCAACATTATTGCTACTCCTTCTTTAGCTCTAACACTATCTGAAACCAGTGACCTAATCCCATTTATTCCTCTCCACTGAAAGTCTCCCAACCCCTTCAGCTTTGTTTCATTTAAATCCAGGACATCCAGCTTCTTGTCATTCATAACATCCACAATCATCTCTTTCTTATTACGTATTTGCACAACATCCACGCACATTCAGACTTCCCACTTTGACAATTTTCTTCTTATTCTTTTTAGTAATTATTACAGGAAAAGGGGTTACTAGCCCATTCTTTCCAGCATTTTATTTGACTTTTACAACACGCATGGCTTACGGAGCAAAGATTCTTATTCCACGTCCCCATGGATATAAAAGGAAAAGTAATAAAACCAAGAACTATTAAGATAAAATAAAAAAAAACTCAGATGAGTGTGTATAAATAAACATGTACATGTATGTGTAGTGTGACCTAAGTGTAAGTAGAAGTAGCAAGACATACCTGTAATCTTGTATATTTATGAGACAGACAAAAAAACACCAGCAATCCTACCATCATGTAAAACAATTACAGGCTTTCGTTTTACACTCACTTGGCAGGACGGTTGTACCTCCCTGGGCGGTTGCTGTCTACCAACCTACTACCTCATTTTTTTTAGTTTTTTTATATTAAAGTTCAAGTTTTATTCCCTGGACCTCAGCAATGAGAGTCGCTTCTCTCACCGC
>NC_091331.1:31802489-31827489 GCF_038502225.1 Cherax quadricarinatus
GAGGGGCTTGGACTTCCAGAAAGCGTGCATGAGCGTGTTAGATAGGAGTGAATGGAGACGGATGATACTTGGGACCTGACGATCTGTTGGAGTGTGAGCAGGGTAATATTTAGTGAAGGGATTCAGGGAAACCGGTTATTTTCATATAGTCGGACTTGAGTCCTGGAAATGGGAAGTACAATGCCTGCACTTTAAAGGATGGGTTTGGGATATTAGGAGTTTGGAGGGATATGTTGAGTATCTTTATAGGTATATGCTTCTAAACTGTTGTATTCTGAGCACCTCTGCAAAAGCAGTGATAATGTGTGAGTGTGGTGAAAGTGTTGAATGATGATGAAAGTATTTTCTTTTTGGGAATTTTCTTTCTTTTTTGGGTCACCCTTCCTCGGTGGGAGACGGCCGAGTTGTTGAATATATATATATATATATATATATATATATATATATATATATATATATATATATATATATATATATATATATATATATACCTTTACATACATACACACATAGAAAGAGAGAGAGTAGTAAATATATGTGGCTAAAAATGAAGTTGAGTTATTTCATGAATTACTTGAGACATGTGTGGGATAGATTGCATCCTCCTAAAAGGCAGCTTTATCCTCTGGAAGTCCAGTTGTTCCCCCAAGAAGTCCACCTGTATTCGTAGCTAAGACCAGCTACATCCCTGGAAAAAAATCCGTTAAAGATTACCCATAATCCACGAGGCACGAGGCAACTTAGTTTCCGGAAAGGTTTGCAATTTCAGGCTAAGAATGTTCCTCAGTCGACATTGTTGCTCTGTTCATGCCATTCATTGTGACGGCATCGTATGCCTGAGCGTGTCCCAGAGGATGCCTGCACGGCACTGGGAGTGATACACATATCATGCGACGTGAAGATATCCCCATGACATGTCCTCTCCGAGCCACGACTTTCGGAGAGAGATAAAAACACGGACGTGAGGGCTCCGGATAGGACTGGGTGAGGATCTTGCTCGTCGCCTCGGGGTGCTGTCTGCGTCACCTCCTCGTCCTCTTAATTCCCTTAATTCTTCCATTACATTTAGATGTCACACATTTGAATATCACGGGATGTGAGTCAGCCAGAGCTGCCAGCTCTTCTCTGTGGGATTTATATCCTTTTCTCGAGGGTGGAAAGAATGCTTAATAAAGGGATCACCATTCTCCTTTTCTTCCCCCCCCTATCTCTGTCTGTCTGTCTGTCTCTCTCTCTCTCTCTCTCTCTCTCTCTCTCTCTCTCTCTCTCTCTCTCTCTCTCTATGCCTGTGTCTGTCTGTCTTTCTGTCTGTCTGTCGGTCTGTCTGCCTCTGCCTTTGTATCTGTCTGTCTGTCTCTCTCTCTCTCAATCATTCACACGACACAGCACAAATTCCTCCAGAATAAGAACATTCCTTCAGAAAAACATTTATACAGACATACCTGGACAATAGAACCTCTTCCGGGTTAACAACATTTTTCAATATTAACACAATAAAGTTTCTCGAGACTCCAGATTTTTAATTATTTTCCATTATCTTCCATTATTTTCCATTATCTTCCATTATTTTCCATTATCTTCCATTATTCTCCATTATCTTCCATTATTTTCCATTATCTTCCATTATTCTCCATTATCTTCCATTATTTTCCATTATCTTCCATTATTTTCCATTATCTTCCATTATTTTCCATTATCTTCCATTATTTTCCATTATCTTCCATTATTCTCCATTATCTTCCATTATTTTCCATTATCTTCCATTATTCTCCATTATCTTCCATTATTTTCCATTATCTTCCATTATTTTCCATTATCTTCCATTATTTTCCATTATCTTCCATTATTTTCCATTATCTTCCATTATTTTCCATTATCTTCCATTATTTTCCATTATCTTCCATTATTTTCCATTATCTTCCATTATTTTCCATTATCTTCCATTATTTTCCATTATCTTCCATTATTTTCCATTATCTTCCATTATTTTCCATTATCTTCCATTATTTTCCATTATCTTCCATTATTTTCCATTATCTTCCATTATTTTCCATTATCTTCCATTATTCTCCATTATCTTCCATTATTTTCCATTATCTTCCATTATTTTCCATTATCTTCCATTATTTTCCATTATCTTCCATTATTTTCCATTATCTTCCATTATTTTCCATTATCTTCCATTATTTTCCATTATCTTCCATTATTTTCCATTATCTTTCATTATTTTCCATTATCTTCCATTATTTTCCATTATCTTCCATTATTTTCCATTATCTTCCATTATTTTCCATTATCTTCCATTATTTTCCATTATCTTCCATTATTTTCCATTATCTTCCATTATTTTCCATTATCTTCCATTATTTTCCATTATCTTCCATTATTTTCCATTATCTTCCATTATTTTCCATTATCTTCCATTATTTTCCATTATCTTCCATTATTTTCCATTATCTTCCATTATTTTCCATTATCTTCCATTATTTTCCATTATCTTCCATTATTTTCCATTATCTTCCATTATTCTCCATTATCTTCCATTATTTTCCATTATCTTCCATTATTTTCCATTATCTTCCATTATTTTCCATTATCTTCCATTATTTTCCATTATCTTCCATTATTTTCCATTATCTTCCATTATTCTCCATTATCTTCCATTATTTTCCATTATCTTCCATTATTTTCCATTATCTTCCATTATTCTCCATTATCTTCCATTATTTTCCATTATCTTCCATTATTTTCCATTATCTTCCATTATTTTCCATTATCTTCCATTATTCTCCATTATCTTCCATTATTTTCCATTATCTTCCATTATTTTCCATTATCTTCCATTATTCTCCATTATCTTCCATTATTTTCCATTATCTTCCATTATTTTCCATTATCTTCCATTATTCTCCATTATCTTCCATTATTTTCCATTATCTTCCATTATTTTCCATTATCTTCCATTATTCTCCATTATCTTCCATTATTTTCCATTATCTTCCACTATCTCAAGAAAGAGTGAAGGTTGAACACCAATTTTATTAAATGTAATAATAAACAATGTTATTCCTCGTAATTATTCTCTTCATGAGGTATGCCTCTGTGCTGTAAAAGGGTTCTTGATCCAAGGAAATGGAACCATCTATCCCTTTTTTTAATTAAACTAGAATACCTCTTACACTAAGGCACTGTAAAACCTGAGAGGTATAGAACCTCCCATGAATATAATAATAATAATAATAATAATAATAATAATAATAATAATAATATCATTATTATTATTATTATTATTGGTAGTAGTAGTAGTATTGCTATTATTATTATTATTATTATTATTATTATTATTATTATTATTATTATTATTATATTTATTATTATTATTACTATAGTGGCGATATTAAAACTAATCCAGGACCTCAAACTATGGTAAAGGTGCAAAACAGGCAGATAAGTGACGGTGATAATGGCGGTCTAGTAGCTAGGAATGTAATATATACATAAGTCAATGTGAGACAATAGAACCATTCTTATTATCTCAGACACCACCAGACATATGTATATACTGTACTAAGGTACGAATAATAAATATACCTTATGTAGAATGTGTAAAGGGTGGGTGTATAATGGATGTATGCTAGGTTATGGTAATGGTGCCAGAGTTCATATTGTTTGTAACAAGTGCGCTTTGGCACCGTTACTCTTTAGCAATGATGACATTAATTTGTCTAATTTTAATACAAATGACCCCTTGCCATATACTGACATTATGATTGTTTTATGAAAACAGGCCATCACTTTATTCACGTCAACGCAAGATCACTTTTTCCAAAATTGGCAGAGATTAGGATTCTAGCTATCAGAACTATGGCGGCTGTTATATCCATCTCTGAATCCTGGTTGGATGATATGGTGACTCACAACGAGGTCAAAATAGAAGGTTACAATATAAAACGCTAAGATAGGAATATAAAAGGTTGTGGGGTATGTGCCTACATAAGAAATGAAAACACAAGACCTGATTTAAATGACGATAAACTGGAGATTCTATGATCTGAAGTGTTGCTTCCCATGACCAAACCCATCTTAATAGGAACTAGTTACAGCCCTCCCACCCATGACCAGTTCTTTAAAGACTTTTCGAGGGTCTTTTCCGGATTTGAGAACAATTGCGAGACAGTAATACTGGGGGACTTCAATATTTGTTTTCAACAGCAAAATAACGGGCTATGTAAAAAGTATTAGCCAATTCTAGGTTTAAATAGTTGAACTCAACTAATTAGTACACCAACCCGGATCACACTGTGCTCAGCCACCCTAATTAACCACATATTTTGTAACCGCTCTGAGAACATTAGTCAGTCAGGCGTCATTACCACAGACCTTAGTGATCATTTCATCTTTTACTGCACCAGGAAAATCACTAGGGAACGGTTAGGTCTACACAGTACAATGAAAATTAGGTCAACTAGAAACTACAATACAGAAACACCGGTAGATATGCTATACAATAGTGACTGGACAGTGATAACAAGTTGCACAGACGTAAATGATGGCTGGGAAAATTTCAAAACAATGTTCACTGCCAGCCTTGATAATATTGTACTAGTGAAACAGATTAAAATTAAACGGAGAACCGAACCCTGGATGACTACTGAGATATTAGATAATATGAAATTCAGAGACCAGCTGCTAAAAATGAGTTAAGGCAAACAGACAGGATATTGCAGAACTAAATGAATTCCTAATGGTGAGGAATAGAGTGCAGAGGCTTGTAAAAGGAGCAAAGGCAAGGCACTGTTAATCAAAAATTGATGAGTACAAAAATAACCCTAGAACGCTCTGGCAGCAACTAAAACAGTTGGGATATAGCCATGGTATAAACCTTGGTAATAAATACCGACAAGTTGGTTTAGAAAGACACGTAAGCAAACACTATAACATATTTATTAGAAAACGTTTCGGTCCTGGGACCTTGATCACTTCTAGAAGTGATCAAGGTCCCAGGACCGAAACGTTTTCTAATAAATATGTTATAGTGTTTGCTTACGTGTCTTTCTAAACGGATATAGCCATAAACCCGTAGATAGATATAGCATAGTACTAAATATCGATAACGAGGTATGTCATAAAACAACTAAAGTGGCAAATTCTTTTAATTCCTACTACACATCTGTCACATCAACACTAGTAAGTAAACTACCAGCTGCATCAAATACCTCTAACACTGACCCTGACATACCATATCAATAAAGGGGTAACCCCAAACAATTGTCAGCTAGTAAGTGTATCTCATGACTTCGTGCAAAAAGAACTAAGCAAGTTAAAACCTAGTTAGAGCATCGGCCCAGATAACATCCCGTCTAAGTTTCTAAAAGGTCTTGCCCCTGAACTGCCAATCCCCATTGCTCACATAATAAATTTGTCCATCACCACTAATTCCATACCGGAGGCGTTCAAGGACGCAAGAGTTACTCCTGTCTTCAAGACAAATAGTAGGTCTGATGTCAGCAACTATAGGCCTGTTAGTATACTCAGTGTGATGTCCAAAATTCTACAGATGGCAGTGTACTGTCAAGTAGTTAAGTATCTTAATGACAACAACATTCTTCATAGTTACCAGTCAGGCTTTAGGAGATCTTACTCACCCGACACCTCCCGAATTAATCTAATAGATTACATGGGAACTGAAATGTCGATAGAGAGCTTCATAGGAATGGCAAACTTAGACTTGCAAAATGCTTTCTATACTGTCAACTACAATACATTATGTAAGAAACTTTAAGCTATCGGCATAGTTTCCGTTGACTGGGTTAAGTCCTATCTTCACACAGTAAACAAATTGTCAAAATCAACAAAACAGAATCAGAACCCCTGCCGATAGCATGTGAAGTTCCCCAAGGCAGAATTCTCCGTCCCTTATTATTCCTTTGTTATGTAAACGACATTGCCCATCATTTCCAGTCATTCTCTTACTGTATGCGGTGACAGTGCTCTGTTAGTGTCAGGTAAAGCCCCACAAGATATAGCTAAGGTAATAACACCGGAATTGGAGTCCTGCAGCAAATGGTTAGGAGATAACAAACTACTGTTACACCTCGGGAAAACGTAAGCCATACTCTTTGGCACGAAACATAAACTGAGAAGGGTAAATAATTTTAATGTCCGTTGTAATGCGGAACCCATCACTTCAATTTCCCCAGTAAAATATCTGGGAATCCCTTTTGACCAATGCATTTCAGGAAAACTGATAGGGAACAGTGTAGTAAAGGAAGCGAGTGCCAGACTGAAGTTCCTCTACAGACAACCACAGTGTCTACCTATTGAGGCTCACAGGACCCTTATACAATGCCATATGGACTACGCTTGCTCTTCATGGTACTCTGCCCTGACAAAAAAAAAAAAAAAAAAAAAAACTGAAAGATAGACTGCAAATCACCCAGAACAGAATGGTAAGATTCAACATGTAGGCCAGGATGAATTACAACAATTGGATATGCTGAATGTTGAAGACAGAGTAAAACAACTGAAGTTAATTCAAGTTTATAAAATTGCTCACAAACAATGTCCTGAATATTTTGCTGCCAATTTTGCCAAGGCTGGGAACCAAAGCAATCATAGTACTAGGGGTAGAGACCACAGCTTTGTAGTACCCACAGACTGTGGCCAGGCTTCAAGCACCCTTTATTGTACAGCAATAAAGGAATGGAACAGACTGCCTGCACATGTCGAAGCCAGTCATAGCATGAACCAGTTCAAGAAGAGAGCCAAAAGGTGTCTACTGACAGTAGCGACAGAAAGGGAGGAGAATGATTCATTATTTTTTTTTAGCTAACATACATGTAAATATAAATAACTCATTTTACCTTACTCCTAGTATATCTCATTTATAGTACAATAATAAGGTATTAAAAGGACCCAATGGAAATAAGTCACTTTGTCTGACTTTTTTGGGTTATCGCAAGTTCTCTACAAATATGTTGCTATGTATGATAATCTATGTAACTGCATTTGTCTGCATGATTTTTTTAATTGACTCTATGGTATCTTTTCGGTATATATATGGAAAATAGTGATTCACTGTGTTTTTTACTCGTCTCTATCACATCAGGTTGTCAAGTTATACGGAAACGTTACTTTTCTCTTTTCGTATAACTTAAGTAAATGAGAAAGTGAATACACCAAGTATCCCTGTTTTCTGTGTCTTTGGGATAGTAGTGCAGCCAGCACTATGAACAAAAAGACTGGCTACCAAGAACCAGCTTCTTACCCGGAAAACATAAAGGGAACACTGTGCTACTAGTTGACCCTAAGAAAATTCTGCTGCCACCACTCCATTATCAAATTAGGAACATATTATTTTTAGTAAAATCATTTTTATTATCATTAATCTGTATTATCATTAATTTTGTTCAAAATACTTACGTGATAGAGAATAATGGTTTAGATATTTACAATCAGCAGCTCAAGAATATGTAACATCGCAATCATGAAAAAAAATAAAAATTAAAAACATTCATAATGCAAACCAGTGTAATAAATCAAACACTAATAATGATAATAATAAAATTAGCAATAATAATATAATAATAATAATAATAATAATAATAATAATAATAATAATAATAATAATAATAATAATTATAATAATAATAATAATAATAATAATAATAATAATAATAATAATAATAATAATAATAATAATAATAAGAAGAAGAAGAAGAAGAAGAAGAAGAAGAAGAAGAAGAAGAGGCATCCCACAGGCAGCCATTTTCTAAGAGGATCCCATGACCCAAATGAACCCCTGCCAGGAAGCCCACGGGTTTGAACACTAAATTTTTCTTTCCTCCTTCTCTTACATGAAGACTAAGTACTTCCCATTTACCCTTCACCTCAGAGCCGTCTGCCATGATGCTGTCTTCCAATAGCGAGTAACACTTTTTTTTTAAGTTTAATGATAGGGGTGAAAGGAGACTTTTAGTGGCAACATCACTGAATCCCCTCACGGTCTGTTTCCACTAAGATCAAATAGGTACTATTTGCCAGCATCTCTCCATCGTTCATGTGTCAAGACCAACTTGTTTGCTTATCGTTACCGCCCAAAGTGGCAAGCCTGTTAAGTGTTTTGGAATAGTCTATATTCATACATTTCTGCTGGGTCCCTGGTCATGTAGATGTTGAGGGCAATGAACAAGCAGACTCGGCTGCGCGGTCAGCTGTGCTTACCTTCCTGTTTCATACAGGGCTATTCCATTCTCAGACTATTTTTCTGTAATCTCTAGCCGCCATCGCAACCGCTGAAAACAATTTGGTCTGAAATGATTCGTAAATTTTATTCTATCAATCCGAGTTTGGGTTTCTGGTCTTCTTATTATCAATGTCGGGGTTGGGAGACTACACTCTCCTGTCTTCGCATTGGTCACACAGGTCTCATTCATGGGTATCTCATGAAGAGGCGCCCAGTTCCACTTTGTGAGAATTGTCAGATTCCAGTTTCAGCGAGCACGCAAAATTTACCTCCGACGTTGTCGCCGCTCTAACACCCTTAATCTTCCCTCCTTGCTGACGGCCCCACCTTTGACACAGTCTCCCTCTTTTTGATAGCAACAGATTTGTTACACAAACTTTGATGGTACTTCCTTTAGCACTCCTCACAGCTCTTTCTAACTCTACCTTTGTTATCCTCTCCACCCTCAATACTCTTTAATCAAACAAGCACACGCTGCCCTGCATCGCTGTATGACCCTTGTTGGTATTGCACTTTTTTTTTATCGTAATAATATATTATATCCATACATGCTATTGTTATGTTATAATGATCTGAAAGTGGCACCTTTTTCAAAGTTATGGGGTATTTAAGGTGTTTATCTTGCACAACAAAATTTTAAATTATAAAATGGATTTAAAATAATAGCTTATTATCACCCTATTATGGAAGAAATTTTTTTTATCATTGAGCATGTCTGAGTTAGAAATTCATCTAAGAACAGTTTTGGTGACTTGAAGATCATGTAAAACACTAAATAATGCTAAACATTTAATGTGGAAAAAATGTGAAATTTTAGGGAATATCACTGGTCAACAATCAAAATGCTTCCTAGACCAGAGTAGCAATTTCCAACTAATTTGAGGTCACTGATAATGAATACCATGGTTAAAATTGCTTGTTAGCTCTACTTTTCAATATACACCTACGTGTCACAACAGGTTCCAACAGGGTTGTGGCTGTGTGTTTCTTACCACACTCACAGTCTCAATGACCTTCATTATTGTTCCAGCAGTCATAGAAGGTGGTTGTGCTGTGCAAGTTTATATTTTGAGGTGAAAGGTAGGTGATTTTCTTAGCCAAACACTTTGATGATGAGCTTGCAGGGCGGATACACCAAGTACTACTGCTTTCTATGTGAATGGAACAGCCGTGCAAGAGGTTCCCACTACACCAGGAAAGACTAGCCACCTCGTTAATCATAGGAGCTTGGGATGAAAATTGTTCAACATCCACCTCTCATGGAACCAAACAAAATTTTGCTACCACCACTATACATAAAACTGGGGCTCATGAAAAACTTTGTATAAAAGCTATGGACAAATCCTGTCAGAGATTCAAGTATTTAACATCAAAATTCCCCTAACTGAGCGACGCTCAGATACGAGAGGGAGTTTTCAATGATCCTCAGATTCAAGAGCTTCTTGAAGATGGTGACTTTGAATCAGACCTTCATGGGGAGGAGAAAGCTGCCTGGAAAGCATTCAAGTTAGTGGTGAAGGAATTTCTCGGAAACAGAAGGGAAGGCAACTATGAAGAATTGGTGGATAACCTCATCAAGGCTTAAAGAACATTGGATGTAACATGTCACTTACAATCCACTTTTTGGACTCACATTTAGACTTTTTTACCAGCAACTGTGGGGCAGTTAGTGACGAACATGGTGAAAGGTTTCACCAAGAAATTTCAACCAAGAAAAAATGATACCATGGCAAATGAGGCACAGGAATGCTTGCAGACTGTTGTTGGACATTGGAAAGAGATGATTCTTCAGTCCACTATAAGCGTCAAACAAAAAGTCAGAGAGTAGGTACTGATTAGAGTTTAAAACATACTGACACATATTGTACGTTATAATAAAATAATCAAACATCACATGTCTCGTATCTTTAAAACTATAGTCAATAAGCATTTTTCAATGTGATATTTGGATTCAGGACATGAAAATACAGAAGAATTAATTAATCTCATTTAAGAAGCATGCAACTTTTCAAAAATTGTTGGCCGGTGCAATCAACCATTTAATTGAGTGATTTTAGATAATCAAGAAATTTTTGGTTTTACATGGTCAGGTTTAGCCAACATTTTCTTTTCTACATTTTCAGTTCTACAGTGTTTTCGAAAATGCTTATGACACATATGTAAATTGTCCTTTTGATTTGGATTAGACTCCCCCCCTTCCTATGAATATTTTCCAACAAAAATTATGCTATCAAGTCAGTATTGCCGCATAAGAACATAAGATAGAAGGAACACTGCAGCAGGCCTACTGGCCCATGCGAGGCAGGTCCGATTCTCCCACTGGCTTAAGCCAATGTCTTGACCTAGTCAGGTTAATCACACTCACTTAAGGGAGGAGCACGGCATCCGATCTAGCAGCACAAGCTAGTCAGGTCCATCTGACACCCACCCACACCCACTCAAGTACTTATCCATCATATTTTTAAAACTACGCAAATTCTTAGCTTTTATGACGGTACTCGGGAGTTTATTCTACTCATCCACAACTCTTACCAAACCAGTGCTTTCCTATATCCTTCCTGAATCTGATTTTTTTCAGTTTAAACCCATTGCTGCGAGTCTTGTCTATGCTATATAGTTTTAGCATGCTATTTACACCCCCTTTATTAATTCATGTTTTCCACTTATACACCTCAATCATATCCCCCCTAATTCTATGCCTTTCTGGAGAGTGCAGTTTCAGGGCACATAGAGCATAAGTGTAATAAAAATGAGGTTCTTATAATGAAGTTATGTGTCTCTTATTAAAACTGTTATCATGGATCCATCAAAGAATTTAAGAGCTGAAAGGTTTTGCGGTCTTAATTGGTAGCAGCGTTTGTTTATCAGACATTCTAATGACGAAGTGTTGACACTTTAGTGGTATTCCGGGGCTTTCATCAGTCTGTTTAATGGTAACTGGTTAATTACCAAAATTTATTCAAATTTTGGTTCTATTCTTTTGTTTTTCTCGAATATACTCTTCAGTTATGAAAAGAAAAAGGAAAATAATAATGTAGAGTGAGTGCCGCCTGTCTAATGAAGAATGGTGCGTAAATACCTCCTTGCAGGTGATAAAGCCTTGTGTATCGTATGCCAAGCAACTGTTGTAGTTTTGAAGGACTACATAATACGCCGCAGTATGAGACTAAACATAAACCAAGCTATAACCAATTCATAGGAACAAAACGTTCGGAAAAATATGAATCAATCCAATTCAGGTTGCTTTCCCATACAAGGTTATTTTTTAAGCAGAAGAGAGCTGAAAATGATTAAACCAGAGCCAGTTACGAAGTAGCTTATGCGGTGGCCAAAAGAGGAAAGCGATTCACTGATGGAGATCTTATCAAAGAGTGTATGATGGAAGCAGTGGGAGAGATATGCCCAGAAAAAAAGCAAGTCTGTTCAAAATCCTAAGTCTTGCTCCAAATACTGTTGCTCGTAGAATTAAGGATATAGGAAGCAATATATTTCATCAACTTGCAGACAAAGCACAAAAGTTTCAGTTTTATTCTCTCGCACTTGATGAAACGAATGATTTGAGTGACACATCACAACTCCTAATATTCATCCATGGCGTCGACAATAAATTTAATGTCACACAAGAATTAGCATCAATGCATAGCATGCACAGCACAGGAACTGGAGAAGACATCTTCAAAGAATTGCAAACAACCTGTAAAAGAATATAACTTGCAGTGGAATAAATTGCAATTCGTGACAATTGATGGAAAAAAGAACATGTCTAGGGTGAAGAAAGGTCTGGTTGGACAAATCACAAAGGCTTGTGAGGATGGTAGATACCCAAAGCTCATTTTCATGAACTGCGTTATCCATCAACAAGCATTGTGCGGAAAATATGTGGATATGTCTTGCGTTCCGAAACCTGTTGTTTCAACAGTGAATTTTATGAGATCTCACGGTCTTAATTATCGCCAGTTTCGTGATTTTCTGAAAGAAACTGGTTCTGAGTTCATTGACTTGTCTTATTATAGCAGTTCGATGGCCTAGCTGTGGAAAGGTTCTGTCACGGTGCTTTCAGTTCAGAGAGGAAACTGATTCATTTCTCACAGAGAAGAATTGACCAGAACCACCATTTTCAAAAGCTGAATGGCTATGAAAAATTACATTTTTCTTTTTTGAAGATGTGACAAGCCATATGTATCAACTAAATCTGAGCTTGCAAGGTGAAGCACATTTGATTTGTGATCTCTTCACGCATATCAAGACATGCAAGGCATAACTGATGCTATATGAAGAACAAATAAAAGTTTCTGATTTGGTTCATTTCCTATTTTGTGAAAAATTCCATGAAGAAAGTGAAGCAGAATTTCCTTTTTCATTTGCAACAGAAATCATTAATGATTTGCAAAAGCAATTTCAGGAACGATTTTCTGAGCTTGATGGAAAAAGAGATGAAATAAAACTGTTTCAAAATCCTTTTGACTGCAGTATTGAAAGAACCCCAAGTCAGTTTTAAATGGAAATTACCGATCTTCAATCAGATGACATATTGAAAGAAAATTATAAAGAAGAAAATCTTATCCAGTTTTATAAATCTTTACAACCCAAACAGTTTCCAAACTGGAAACGATTTGCTTGTGGATTTGCATTAGTTTTTGGTACAACGGACCTTTGTAACAAACATTTCCTAAAATGAAGTATGTCAAGTCCAAATATCGCAAAAATTTATCTGATGAGCATTTGAAGTCAGTTCTAATAACTGGTTCTTCGTACTTGAAACTTCAAATTAGAAAAATTTTGAAATTAAAAAAAAAAAAAAAACGGTTAGGCCATTCCCATTAGCTTGTGCGCATTAATCTTGTAGGTAGTAGGTTGGTAGACAGCAACCACCCAGGGAAGTACTACCGTCCTGCCAGATGACTGTGAAACAGAAACCTGTAACTGTTTTGCATGATGGTAGGATTGCTGGTTTCTTTTTCTGTCTCATAAACACGCTAGATAACAGGGATATCTTGCTACTCCTACTTACACTTTGGTCACACTTCACAGACACGCACATGCATATATATATACATACATCTAGGTTTTTCTCCTTTTTCTAAATAGCTCTTGTTCTTCTTTATTTCTTCTATTGTCCATGGGGAAGCGGAAAAGAATCTTTCCTCCGTAAGCCATGCGTGTCGTACGAGGCGACTAAAATGCTGGGAGCAATGGGCTAGTAACCCCTTCTCCTGTAGACATTTACTAAAAAAGAGAAGAAGAAAAACTTTTATATAACTGGGATGCTTGAATGTGCGTGGATGTAGTGCGGATGACAAGAAACAGATGATTGCTGATGTTATGAATGAAAAGAAGTTGGATGTCCTGGCCCTAAGCAAAACAAAGCTGAAGGGGGTAGGGGAGTTTCGGTGGGGGAAAATAAATAGGATTAAATCTGGAGTATCTGAGAGAGTTAAAGCAAAGGAAGGGGTAGCAGTAACGGTGAAGGATCAGTTATGGAAGGAGAAAAGAGAATATGAATGTGTAAATTCAAGGATTATGTGGATTAAAGTAATGGTTGGATGCGAAAAGTGGGTCATAATAAGCGTGTATGCACCTGGAGAAGAGAGGAATGTAGAGGAGAGAGAGAGATTTTGGGAGATGTTAAGTGAATGTATACGAGCCTTTGAACCAAGTGAGAGAGTAATTGTGGTAGGGGACCTGAATGCTAAAGTAGGAGAAACTTTTAGCGAGGGTGTGGTAGGTAAGTTTGGGGTGCCAGGTGTAAATGATAATGGGAGCCCTTTGACTGAACTTTGTATAGAAAGGGGTTTAGTTATAGGTAATACATATTTTAAGAAAAAGAGGATAAATAAGTTTACAAGATATGATGTAGGGCGAAATGACAGTAGTTTGTTGAATTATGTATTGGCAGATAAAAGACTGTTGAGTAGACTTCAGGATGTACATGTTTATAGAGGGGCCACAGATATATCAGATCACTTTCTAGTTGTAGCTACACTGAGAGTAAAAGGTAGATGGGATACAAGGAGAATAGAAGCATCAGGGAAGAGGGAGGTGAAGGTTTATATATTAAAAGAGGAGGCAGTTAGGGTAAGATATAAACAGCTATTGGAGGATAGATGGGCTAATGAGAGTATAGGCAATGGGGTCGAAGAGGTATGGGGTAGGTTTAAAAATGTAGTGTTAGAGTGTTCAGCAGAAGTTTGTGGTTACAGGAAAATGGGTGCGGGAGGGAAGAGGAGCGATTGGTGGAATGATGATGTAAAGAGAGTAGTAAGGGAGAAAAAGTTAGCATATGAGAAGTTTTTACAAAGTAGAAGTGATGCAAGGAGGGAAGAGTATATGGAGAAAAAGAGAGAGGTTAAGAGAGTGGTGAAGCAATGTAAAAAGAGAGCAAATGAGAGAGTGGGTGAGATGTTATCAACAAATTTTGTTGAAAATAAGAAAAAGTTTTGGAGTGAGATTAACAAGTTAAGGAAGCCTAGAGAACAAATGGATTTGTCAGTTAAAAATAGGAGAGGAGAGTTATTAAATGGAGAGTTAGAGGTATTGGGAAGATGTAGGGAATATTTTGAGGAATTGTTAAATGTTGATGAAGATATGGAAGCTGTGATTTCGTGTATAGGGCAAGGAGGAGTAACATCTTGTAGGAGTGAGGAAGAGCCAGTTGTGAGTGTGGGGGAAGTTCGTGAGGCATTATGCAAAATGAAAGGGGGTAAGGCAGCCGGGATTGATGGGATAAAGATAGAAATGTTAAAAGCAGGTGGGGATATAGTTTTGGAGTGGTTGGTGCAATTATTTAATAAATGTATGGAAGAGGGTAAAGTACCTAGGGATTGGCAGAGAGCATGCATAATTCCATTGTATAAAGGCAAAGGGGACAAAAGAGACTGCAAAAATTATAGGGGGATAAGTCTGTTGAGTATACCTGGTAAAGTGTATGGTAGAGTTATTATTGAAAGAATTAAGAGTAAGACGGAGAATAGGATAGCAGATGAACAAGGAGGCTTTAGGAAAGGTAAGGGGTGTGTGGACCAGGTGTTTACAGTGAAACATATAAGTGAACAGTATTTAGATAAGGCTAAAGAGGTCTTTGTGGTATTTATGGATTTGGAAAAGGCGTATGACAGGGTGGATAGGGGGGCAATGTGGCAGATGTTGCAAGTGTATGGTGTAGGAGGTAGGTTACTGAAAGCAGTGAAGAGTTTTTACGAGGATAGTGAGGCTCAAGTTAGAGTATGTAGGAAAGAGGGAAATTATTTCCCAGTAAAAGTAGGCCTTAAACAAGGATGTGTGATGTCACCGTGGTTGTTTAATATATTTGTAGATGGGGTTGTAAGAGAAGTAAATGCGAGGGTCTTGGCAAGAGGCGTGGAGTTAAAAGATAAAGAATCTCACATAAAGTGGGAGTTGTCACAGTTGCTCTTTGCTGATGATACTGTGCTCTTGGGAGATTCTGAAGAGAAGTTGCAGAGATTGGTGGATGAACTTGGTAGAGTTTGAAAAAGAAGAAAATTAAAAGTGAATACAGGAAAGAGTAAGGTTATGAGGATAACAAAAAGATTAGGTGATGAAAGATTGGATATCAGATTGGAGGGAGAGGGTATGGAGGAGGTGAATGTATTCAGATATTTGGGAGTGGACGTATCAGCAGATGGGTCTATGAAAGATGAGGTGAATCATAGAATTGATGAGGGGAAAAGGGTGAGTAGTGCACTTAGGAGTCTGTGGAGACAAAGAACTTTGTCCTTGGAGGCAAAGAGGGGAATGTATGAGAGTATAGTTTTACCAACGCTCTTATATGGGTGTGAAGCATGGGTGATGAATGTTGCAGCGAGGAGAAGGCTGGAGGCAGTGGAGACGTCATGTCTGAGGGCAATGTGTGGTGGAATATAATGCAGAGAATTCGTAGTTTGAAGTTAGGAGGAGGTGCGGGATTACCAAAACTGTTGTCCGGAGGGCTGAGGAAGGGTTGTTGAGGTGGTTCGGACATGTAGAGAATGGAGCAAAACAGAATGACTTCAAGAGTGTATCAGTCTGTAGTGGAAGGAAGGCGGGGTAGGGGTCGGTCTAGGAAAGGTTGGAGGGAGGGGGTAAAGGAGGTTTTGTGTGCGAGGGGCTTGGACTTCCAGCAGGCATGCGTGAGCGTGTTTGATAGGAGTGAATGGAGACAAATGGTTTTTAATACTTGACGTGCTGTTGGAGTGTGAGCAAAGTAACATTTATGAAGGGGTTCAGGGAAACCGGCAGGCCGGACTTGAGTCCTGGAGATGGGAAGCGCAGTGCCTGCACTCTGAAGGAGGGGTGTTAATGTTGCAGTTTAAAAACTGTAGTGTAAAGCACCCTTCTGGCAAGACAGTGATGGAGTGAATGATGGTAAAAGTTTTTCTTTTTCTGGCCACCCTGCCTTGGTGGGAATCGGCCAGTGTGATAATAATAATAAAAAAAAAACCTTGGCTTACGTGTGACATTTTTACTCATTATATTTCACTTTTCAGTGTAAGCAAGGTATTGTTTCTTCATAATTGTTGCATTTCTCTTCTTGTTCCAAATCATATCATGCTGATTACAAACAGGAGCCAAATACAACTGTTCATTCATTTAAATGTTATTCATTCATTTATATTTATTTATAAGACTGATTTTTTCTTTGGCCCTTGAAAATGTGTAAAATATAAGATGCGGCCCCCGTAATGATAAGTTTGGAGAACACTGGTATAGGAGGTGCATGGGTACCAGAGAGCGGTGTGAAAATTGTAGCGAAGGTATGGGTACAGGAGACAGTATGAATAATAAAGTTAAATTCCAACATCTTTTTCAAGGTAGAACTTCCTCATGACATTCATGGTGAAGATTCCTCATGACTTTCAAGGTAGAGCTTCCTGATGACTTTCATGGTAGAGCTTCCTCATGACTTTCAAGGTAGAGCTTCCTGATGACTTTCATGGTAGAGCTTCCTCATGACTTTCAAGGTAGAGCTTCCTGATGACTTTCATGGTAGAGCTTCCTCATGACTTTCAAGGTAGAGTTTCCTGATGACTTTCAAGGTAGAACTTCGTGATGACTTTCAAGGTAGAACTTCCTGATGACTTTCAGGTAGAGAGTCTTCGTGATGTTCAAGGTAGATATTCCTAATGACTTTCAAGGTAGAGAATCATCGTGATGTTCAAGGTAGATATTCCTCATGACTTTCAAGGTAGAGAGTCTTCGTGATGTTCAGGGTAGATATTCCTCATGACTTTCAAGGCTGAGCTTCCTCATGACTTTCCTAATATGATTCTCGGTCCCAGGTTTGTTTCAGAAAGTGCCTGATATTGTCAAGTGTTCTGACCTTCAGAACACTCGTAACTTGACTTGATCTTTGCCTGCTAATCTCCTGTCTCTTGACCTGTGTCCAGCACTTACTCCTGACTTTTATCTTTTTGTTACTTCCTTATATCTCTTAGCTTGGGTCAGTAGGCTAACTTTCAGAGTATTTCCCTACTTTAGTCTTCTATGTCTTGAAATATAATTAACTTCAGTTACTCTATCACTAGATGTGCCGGGCGAGGGACAGAAGATCTGCGGAGCTCCTCCCTTCTCTTGCTCTCCGACTACTACTGCGACTACTACTGGGATTACTACTGCGACTATTATTGCGACTGCTGCGACTGCTACATATTCTTTCAGTTATACTATTCTCAATACTATTACTTTTACAACTGCTACTAACACTACCGTGTGCAGGAGGAAGGGAACGTGTAGCAGAAATAGTGTGTAGAAGACGGGGGGTTATGTGGAAAAGGGTGCGTGTAAGAGGGAGGCTGCTTGCAGCGGGGTGCATGTAGGAGGGAGAGTGCATCTAGGATGGAAAGTGCGTGCAGAAGGGAGAGTGCTTGTAGGAGGGTGAGTGCGTATAGGAGGGAGGGTGCGTGCATGAGGAAAGGTGCGAGTAGAAGAAAAACCGCCTGCAGGAGAGGTGACTATAGGAGGAAGTGAAGGAGACAGGGTGCATACAGCAAGGAGGGTGAGTGTTGAGGGAGGTGTCTGCATGATGGTGCCTGTAGGAGGAAATGTGTGTGCAGGAGGAAGGGTGAGTGCAGGAGACTCTGAGGATGCGTGCCTGAGGATGGGCGCGTGCATGAGGAAACGTGTGTTTAGGAAGAAAAGGCATTTAGGAGGGAGTGTGCATGTAGGAAGACGAGAACACTTAGGAGGAAGGGCGCATGAAGGGAGAAGAGTGTTGGATGCAGGATGAAGGGTGTTACTTGCAGGATGAGGGGTGGTGCATGCAGAATGAAGGGTGGTGCATACAGGATGAAGGATGGTGTTTGCAGTATGAAGGGTGATGCATGCAGGATGAAGGGTGGTGCATGCAGGATGAAGGGTGGTGCATGCAGGATGAATGGTGGCGCATGCAGGATGAAGGGTGGTGCTTGATGGATGAAGGGTGATACATGCAGGTTGAAGGGTGGTGCATCCAGGAAGAAGGGTTGTGCATGAAGGATGAAGGGTGGTGTATGCAGCATGAAGGGTGGTGCATGCAGCATGAAGGGTGGTGCATGCAGCATGAAGGGTGGTGCATGCAGCATGAAGGGTCGTGCGTGAAGGATGGACTATGGTTACATTCAGGACAACTGGTGCTACATGTAGGATGAAGGGTGCTGCGTAAAGGATGAAGGATAGTACATGCATTACGAAAGGTGATACATGCAGGATGAAGGGTAGTGCATACAGGATGAAGAGTGGTGCATGCAGGGTGAAGGGTGGTGCGTGAAGGATAAATGGTGCTGCATGCAGGATGAAGGGGTGCACACACAGGATGATGGGTGGTACATGCAGAGTGAAGAGTGATATAAAGAGGATGGAGGGTGGCACACGAAGAATGAAAGTTGGCGCACTCAGGATAAAGGGTGGTTTGTGAAGGATGAAGGGTGGTGCGTGAAGGACGAAGGGTAGTGCGTGAAGGATGAAGAGTTGTGGGTGAAGGAAGAAGGGCGGTGCGTAAAGGATGGAGGTGCATGCAGGATGAAGGGTGGTGCGTGAAGGATGAAGGGAGCTGCATGCAGTATGAATGGTGGTACATGAAGGATGAAGTGTGGTGCACGAAGGATGAAGGGTGCTGCATGCAGGATGAAGGGGTGCATGAAGAATGAAGGGTGCTGCATGCAGGATATAGGGTGGTGCATGCCGGATGAAAGGTGAAGAATGAAGGATGAAGGGTGGTGTGTGAACGATGAATGGTGGTGTTTGAAGGATGAATGGTGGTGCATGAAGGTTGAAAGGTGGTGCGTGAATGATGAAGGGTGGTGCATGCAGGATGAAGGGTGCTGCATGCGGGATAAAGGGTGCTGCATGCAGGATGAAGGGTGGTGCCTGTAGGATGAAGGGTGGCGCATGAAGGATGAAAGGTGCTGCATGCAGGATGAAGGGTGGTGCGTGAAGGATGAAAGATAGTACATGTATAGTGAAGGATGATGTGTGAGTGACGAACGGTGAGAAATGCGGGGTGAAGGGTGGTACCTGTATGGTAAGGGTGGTGCGTGATGAAGGGTGAGCCATGCAGGATGAAGGGTGATGCGTTAAGGATCAAGGGAAACGCGTGAAGGATGAAAAGTGATACATGCAGGATGAAGGATGGTGCATACATAGTGAAGGGTGGTGGGTGAAGGATGAAGGGTGGTACAAACAGGATGAAGGGTGGTGCTTGTAGGATGAAAGATGGTGCATACAGGATGAAGGATGGAACACACAGGATGAAGGGTGGTACACACAGGATGAAAGGAGGTACATATAGGATGAAGGGTGGTACATGCAGAATAAAAAATGATACATACAGGACGAAGGATGGAGCAAACAGGATGAAGGGCGGTACTTGCAGGATGAAGGGTGGTACATACAGGACTAAGAATGGTGTGTGAAGGATGAAGGGTGGTATATGAAGGATGAAGGATGGTTCATACAGGATGAAGGGTGATGCAAGCAGGATGAAGGGTGGTATATGCAGGATGAAGGGTTGTGCAAGCAGAATGAAGGGAGGTGCATACAGGATGAAGGGCGGTACATACAGGACGAAGAGTGGTGTAAGCAGGATGAAGGGTGGTACATGCAGAATGAAGGGTGGTGCATACAGGGTGAAGGGTGGTGCACACAGGACGAACGGTGGTGCAAGCAGGATGAACTGTGGTGCATGCACGATGAAGGGTTGTGCATGAAGGATAAAGGGTGCTGCATATAGGATGAAGGATGGTGTGTGAAGGATGAAGGGTGGTGAGTGAAGGATGAAGGATGGTGCGTGATGGATGAAGGGTGGTACATTCAAAATGAAGGGTGGTACATGCAGGATGAAGGGTGGTGCTCGGAGGATGAAGGGTGGCACATGCAAGAAAAAAGAGTGTTACATGCAGAATGAAGGGTGATGCATGTAGGATGAAAGGTGGTCCGTGTGCGATGAAGGGTGATACATGTAGGGTGAAGGGTGGTTTATGAGGGATGAAGGGTGGTGCAGGCAGGATGAAGGGTGGTGCATGCAGGATGAAGGGTGGTACATGCATGGTGAAGGATGGTGCGTGAGTGATGTTGGGTGAAGGATGAAGGGTGGTGCATACAAAATGAAGGGAGGTGCTTGAAGGATGAAGGGTGATGCGTGAAGGATGGAGGGTGGTACATGCAGGATGAAGGGTTGTTCATTCAGGATGAAGGATGGTGCATACAGGATGAAGGTTGGTGCATACAGGACGAAGAGTGGTGCTTGAAGGATGAAGGGTGGTGCGTGAAGGATGAAGGTTGGTACATGCAGGATGAAGGGTTGTTCATTCAGGATGAAAGGTGGTACATACAGGATGAAGGTTGGTGCATAAATGATGAAGGGTGGTGTGTGAAGGATGAAGGGTGGTGCATACAGGTTGAAGGCTGGTGCATACAGGATGAAGGATGGAGCTAGCATGATGATATTTTACGTTCAGGATGAAGGGTGGTATATACAAGAGGAAGGGCGGTACATGCAGTATGAAGGTTGGTGCATACAGGATGAAGGATGGAGCAAGCAGGATGAAGGGTTTTACGTTCAAGATGAAGGGGGATACATACAAGACGAAGGGCGGTACATGCAGGATGAAGGGTGGCGCATACAGGATGAAGAGTGGTGCTTGAAGGATGAAGGGTGGTATGTGCAGGATGAAGGGTTGTTCACTCAGGATGAAAGATGGTACATACAGGATGAAGGTTGGTGCATACAGGATGAAGGTTGGTGCGTGAAGGATGAAAGGTGGTACATGCAGGATGAAGGGTGGTACATACAGGATGAAGGTTGGTGCATACTTGATGAAGGGTAGTGCTTGAAGGATGAAGGGTGGTACATGCAGGATGAAGGGTTGCTCATTCAGACTGAAGGGTGGTACATACAGGATGAAGGTTGGTTCATACAGAATGAAGGATGCAGCAAGCAGGATGAAGGGTGGTACGTTCAGGATATAGAGTGCTATATACAAGACGAAGGGCGGTACATGCAGGATGAAGGGTGGTGCATACAGGATGAAGGGTAGTGCTTGAAGGATGAAGGGTGGTACATGCAGGATGAAGGGTGGTACATACAGGATGAAGGGTGGTACATACAGGATGAAGGGTAGTGCTTGAAGGATGAAGGGTGGTACATGCAGGATGAAGGGTGGTACATGCAGGATGAAGGGTGGTGCATACAGGATGAAGGGTAGTGCTTGAAGGATGAAGGGTGGTACATGCAGGATGAAGGGTGGTACATACAGGATGAAGGGTGGTACATACAGGATGAAGGGTAGTGCTTGAAGGATGAAGGGTGGTACATGCAGGATGAAGGGTGGTACATACAGGATGAAGGGTGGTGCATACAGGATGAAGGGTAGTGCTTGAAGGATGAAGGGTGGTACATGCAGGATGAAGGGTGGTACATGCAGGATGAAGGGTGGTGCATACAGGATGAAGGGTAGTGCTTGAAGGATGAAGGGTGGTACATGCAGGATGAAGGGTGGTACATACAGGATGAAGGGTGGTACATACAGGATGAAGGGTAGTGCTTGAAGGATGAAGGGTGGTGCATGTAGGATGAAGGGTGGTACATGCAGGATGAAGGGTGGTACATACAGGATGAAGGGTGGTGCATGTAGGATGAAGGGTGGTACATGCAGGATGAAGGGTGGTACATACAGGATGAAGGGTGGTACATACAGGATGAAGGGTGGTACATACAGGATGAAGGGTGGTACATACAGGATGAAGGGTGGTACATACAGGATGAAGGGTAGTGCTTGAAGGATGAAGGGTGGTACATGCAGGATGAAGGGTGGTACATACAGGATGAAGGGTAGTGCTTGAAGGATGAAGGGTGGTACATGCAGGATGAAGGGTGGTACATACAGGATGAAGGGTAGTGCTTGAAGGATGAAGGGTGGTGCATGTAGGATGAAGGGTGGTACATACAGGATGAAGGGTAGTGCTTGAAGGATGAAGGGTGGTGCATGTAGGATGAAGGGTGGTACATACAGGATGAAGGGTGGTACATGCAGGATGAAGGGTGGTACATACAGGATGAAGGGTGGTACATACAGGATGAAGGGTAGTGCTTGAAGGATGAAGGGTGGTGCATGTAGGATGAAGGGTGGTACATACAGGATGAAGGGTGGTACATGCAGGATGAAGGGTGGTACATACAGGATGAAGGGTGGTACATACAGGATGAAGGGTGGTACATACAGGATGAAGGGTGGTACATACAGGATGAAGGGTGGTACATACAGGATGAAGGGTGGTACATGCAGGATGAAGGGTGGTACATACAGGATGAAGGGTGGTACATACAGGATGAAGGGTGGTACATACAGGATGAAGGGTGGTACATACAGGATGAAGGGTGGTACATACAGGATGAAGGGTGGTACATGCAGGATGAAGGGTGGTACATACAGGATGAAGGGTGGTACATACAGGATGAAGGGTGGTGCATAAATGATGAATATATATATATATATATATATATATATATATATATATATATATATATATATATATATATATATATATACATATATATATATATATATATATATATATATATATATATATATATATATATATATATATATATATATATATATATAAATATATACACCTGCTTTTCTGTCTTCGTGTTTGGCTTCCAGTGCATTAGTCAAGAAGATAGTACCCGAACGCTTGAGAGACGTGGTAGGAGCTCAAGACCCCAGGTTTACTGAAGCAGTAGACCAGCTCCTCCCAACCAGCACAAACAGTCCCACTGGGACAAACCGATCATGGAAAAAATCGCCAACGCAATGCTCTCCAATGCTTCAGGAAAGGACAAAGCTCGTCTCCTGGCAGTGAAGGCACCACACTCAGGAGATTTCCTGTTAGCTGTTCCCAATTCCTCCCTGGGCACCCGTCTCGACCCACAGGCCATTCGGATTGGTGTTGCTCTTCGCCTAGCCGCTCCCATCCTCACCGAACATAGGTGTATTTGCATCAGGGCGACAGCTGATCAATTCGGACTTCATGGTCTTGTGTGTCACACAGCAGAAGGGAAGTATGCCAGACATGAGGAGGTCAATGACATCATAAAGAGAAGCCTCGCCACAGCCCGTTGCCCAGCTCAACGGGAACCACAAGTACAGAGGTCTGATGGAAGTCAAAAGCGTCCTGATGGAGCCACTGTGCTACCCTCGAAGGATGGAAAGCAGATTGCCTGGGACTACACCTGTGCTGCCACATTGGCAGACACCTACTTGCCATACTCCCTAGGGGAAGGGGGTGGAGCTGCCAGCCACAGGGAGACCCAGAAGATCCGAAAATATGAAGACCTTTCCCTTTGCTATAACTTCATTCTAATAGGGTCGCAGACCCTTGGAGCATGGGGCAAGTGTGCTCTAAAGTTCCTCAAAGAGCTGGGTGAAAAGCTCATCATAGAAACCAAGGACCACAGGGCGACCAGCTTTCTCTTTCAGAGACTCAGTGTTGAGATCCAGAGAGTAAATGCCTGCAGCATTCTGGGCACGCGGCCCACCGCAGGGGAGCTGGACGAAGTATTCGAGGTGAAGCTCTGAATTACCTATGTTGTTTCTTTCTGTTGTATTTTTGTGAATGTTTGGCCAATGTATTTTTGTCTTTAAATAAAACATACTTGAAATATAGGGGGTGGTAGGAGAAAATTCTCAAACAGCTTCAGGGAAAACCTTGAGATTTCCCTGAAGCAAGTTAATTCTTTTCTCTTAGGATGAGGGTCCCTATGACAGTTCTAGAGGTGGTACCTCCCTATATATATATATATATATATATATATATATATATATATATATATATATATATATATATATATATATATATATATATACATATATGTATGTATGTATGTATATACATAGAATATCAAATATAGGGGGTGGTAGGAGAAGAAAGTATTCAAACAGCTCCGGGGAGAACCTTGAGTTTTCCCTGAGGTACGTTTGTTGTCTTCTCTGAGGATGAGGGTCCCCATTCCAGCCATAGAGGTCGTACTTCCCTATATACATATACATATATATATATATATATATATATATATATATATATATATATATATATATATATATATATATATATATATATGTATATAATATATATATAGTAGGAGAGTTAGTAGATGGGGAGATGGAGGTATTGGGTAGATGGCGAGAATACTTTGAGGAACTTTTAAATGTTGACGAAGAAATGGAGGCCGTAATTTCATGCACTGGCCAGGTAGGTATACCATCTTTTAGGAGTGAAGAA